>NC_090764.1:50693872-50703872 GCF_036898095.1 Palaemon carinicauda | reverse complement strand
TATATATATATATATATATATATATATATATATATATATATATATATATAATATGTCTGTGTGTGTGGATGTACGTACGTATATGAGTGTGCGTTTTTGTGATTTATGTAAATCGTACTTTGACAAATGTAAGATTCATTGCGTTTCAACTTGTCTATGAATGAAGCCTTATACATCTCATCGCAGTAGCTTCCTTTCGGCGAGAATAAAAGTTGTGCCATTGATCCGAAGCAAACATTGTTGAAAGAGACGTTGGGAGATTTGCTTCTCTTTTTACCAGTTACTCTCGGTGTTATTGTTGTTTTCCGTGGTTGCAGAATCTAACAGCGCAGTAGTGTAAACACAAGAGTCCTGTTGTTCTACGTTCATGCTCTCTACTTGTTGGTATTCTGACTTGGAACTATTGGATGTTGAATCAATGACTACATTTGATATACTGAAACATTTTTTTTTTCTTTTTAATAATCACTATTTTGGCGTACAATATAATTTTCATCAATTCGTTTGTATGACAATTTGTGTTCCATAAAATTCCCTTTGCTTTGGCCAAACTGTATATGAAAAGTTATTCCATGTTTTAATGATATTCAATATTAATACTTGTAAAAACAGGAGATATGGACTCATATTAACCTGGTGGTTTTTTTTTTTTTTTTTTTTTTTTTTACAGCGTAATCATGGACGTTACAATTTTATCCCATAAATCTTTATGCAATGGCCATGGCCTCTGGTCATATTTCCAGAAAGGGATTTTTACTTTCAAGAAATTTTGTATTTAGAAAGAATTGATTTTTCTGTGCGTTCATTTTTTTTCCCATTAGGCAACTCAGAAGAATACCACTCCAAAATGCATTTCATACTCATTATATTTAAGATTTTTATTGATTTTCCATCATAAAAAAAATCCGCATTGTCATTCGATGGAATATCTGTATAATCCTTTAATGGTCGTAAGCAATACTGTTATTATAGTCATCTCTATTATACAGTATTATGGAAGATTATTTACAGGCTAAACACGCAACTCCTTCATCTTCCCACATTACATATTTAAAGCTATGACTACATTGCCTTCTCCGTCTTTTTCCTCTTACTCACCTACGCGTTACTCCTTCCTTCGCTTCCCTTCATCCCTCTGCTCCTACCCACCTTCTTCTTTTTCTCTTCCACAACGCCATACGAGCAAGTCTACCAAGTATAAGGATTGAAAAACATCTGCAGGTTTCACAATATCCCAAAACAGATAAAGAAAGTTTGGGGATGTCTGTTTATGACTGATTTGGAATTAATTTTAAAGAAAAGGAGCTTACATCATTATCTCTTAAAAAACCTTGTTTGGGAAGCTTAAAGAGAAAACCTTTTTTTGATGAGCTCAGGAATAGGAAGTTATCCTGTCACCTTTTTGCCTTGTTTCATAATACGTACTTTTGCTTCTTTTTCACTACTTGCTAACATGCGTGTCACTTATATCTTAGAGTATTCAGTTCAAACAAAGATGGTAAAATACCCTAATATAAGTTCGATTATGCTTGCTTAAAATCCTTCCTTTGAGTAGGATTCTTTGCATGAATATGGAATATTGGAAGGTTTTTCGAGAAGTATTTTCCTTCTTGATCGATATCGTTTTGTAGAACAATAGAAACCTTTGACAGCAAAGTTCTCTGCAACTGTTGAGTTGCAATCCCATTATATATATATATATATATATATATATATATATATATATATATATATATATATATATATATATATATATATATATATATATATATATATATATATATATATTTATATATATTATAATATAATAGCCACGAAGAAAAAAAAGAAAAAGGAGAACACTTGACATCAACGGATTCACTGTGAGAAGTAATATAGGATCTCTAACCTCAGTTTCTTTATGATTCCAGATAATGCAGATTTTAGAAAATAGTTTAATACAGGATTGTTGGAAGACAGTCTAGTTGTGAGATTCAAATATGACTGGTTACATGCAATCAAAAAGGGTTCGACAATATTTCTTTGGGTCAAGTCATTAATATGGATTGTTGTCTTGGTGATTTTAACTTATCCAGTGGGCATCGAAAGCATTATAAATATACCCCAGGTTATGCTGTTTTATTGTGACAGAGATATCTTTAGATATTTGGCCGACAATTACATTCTGAACAAGGAATACTATATACTACAATATTGTGTTTTTCAGATCCCATCTTGATCATTATATTTTTCTGTGTGCACCTGTATTTAAACACTAACCTTATATCTATATTTTTCAAAGGGGGTAGGTCAAATAAAATCATTTGAGAGATCATAAACAAAGTAAAGTATGTTATTCATCGGTTCCGTTTTCAACATTCTCTTTTCTCTGTTTTGTTTTAACATGTTTTACGTCTTTAAAAGTGCAATATTTGTCTCACTCTGGTGAGGATCCCGAAAACTTAATTTTCATATCAAATGTTGGTTCGGCATTCATATTAAGACAAATTTCACCTGGTGAAGTAGTCCCGTCAGAAATAGCCATAGGATAGCCGATGGCTATAACATTCCATTATATGAGGCTACAGTCCCAGTATACTGTGCTTGATTACTGATTTATCAATTTCATTTAAATGGAAACGTGCCATAGCCACCAATCCTTTATTAACATCAGTATGATTAATGTATGCTCCCTCCATTAATATGTGTCACACCCCACATCACATGTTTTATGTTAAGACCTAATCATTTAATTGAAAGAATTCATATAGAACACTATACAAACACGATGGAAACAGTACTCACAACGAAATCCCTGTGTCAAATAAGAAGACTAAGTCATAGAAGCTGGACATCTTCCGGAAAGTATTAGAGTAAAGTAGTCTTTATTGTCACAGCGTGGAACCTTCCTCGTTTTCACGTACACGCCACTGTTACACTGAAATCGAAAGATGTGGCGCCTACCTGACAGTCTTAGCACATCGAATTTTGGCCGGGCTGGCAGAACTTCATGTAACATATACAGTAATACCACATCTTTAATTGGTTCCAGGAGACGCGCCCCAAGTCAGTTATCGACGTAGATTGGAAAGGCCCCTTATAAAGGGATGCATATGTTCCCTGTAGTGACATATTAGACAACAAAGTACTTGCAACTTGCCATCATTTTATAAAAAACGAATAGAATATTAAAAAAAAATGTGATACAGTAATACTAAACCATAACGATGGTTGCCTTAAAGTCGGCGTCTCTCCTACTTACTGGAATGTGGATACGAAAAGGTGGGACTAGAAGTGGCGAAGTAGTTGTTGAATTTTAATGTTCTGCAGGGCAAAACATTTCTTGATGTACGGCAAATGAAGTGTCCCTTTCATGTGGATATTTTTAACGTAGGTCCTCAAACAAAAACTTGACTTCCTCTTGGATCAGTATTTGGCTCGTAGGAATCCGTTCATGATTTTGCCTTTTTATCCAACGGGGTTATAAGTGCTCCCTTTCATTGTAAATTATAACTCTTTTTCACATTTTAGACGATGGAGCCTTTTCAGTAACATTTAGTAATGCGGTGTTTATCATGGATTAAGGCGGACGCCGTTTTCCAAGTCAGGCCTAAGGCATGTGCATTGGATATCACTTCCCTTTTTTTCATAACGCTTGATCATATCTAATTTATTTTGCATCATGATAAAATTATGTTTGAATTCACTAACTTTACTTCTTTTGGGGGACCCATGGTTAAAACCAGGAGATTACTGTCAGGATTCAAAAGGATAATTTCGTGTACGTACAGAATGAAACACCGTTGTGGTATAGCCTGTTAGAAACCTCCCTGTCAGGCGATTTGCTGGGTTGGGGTTCGAGACCCGCTCAAGCTCGATAGTTTCTTGTGGTGTCTGCAATCTCATCATCCTTGGGAGTTAAGGATGGTAGGTTTGGGGAGAGCTTTCAGATTAGACAGACGCATAAGATAGCATAAAACGTAATGTGGATTTAATATATTTGTATCCAATGTATAAGAATGAGTGACGTAAAGCCGGAGACTGCATGATATGTTGGGAATCGACGTAAAGAGGGTCATTTCTTGTTATGAAGTGACTAGTATGGTGTAGAAGCGAGTTAAGGGCCAGGGTGGGTTGCATATCCATTACTGCTGAATATCATTGAAGAGGTCAGAGATATAAATGCTAGATTGTAATTGATATTTGCTGGAGGTACTGTGTTGCTTGGTGACAGAGACAGCTAAAGAAGTAAGAATAGCATGAAGAGTTTGAAAGTGTTTGCAAGAGAAGATTGAAAACAAATTTAAAGAAATCCTAAGGTTATTAGGGTAAAGGGAAACAAGTAGTTGGTATAATGAATGGTATTATTCATGGTGGAAAAATGGACTCACCTGAACCATATAAGTACTTGAAGGGGGGGGGGGGGGCTGCGAATAAGGAGACCGTTTAGTTATCTCTCCTTTATTGAAGAGAAGCGTGGATATTAAACGGGAATAGAAAAAATATGCTATTGAATTGAACTATTTGTATAGTCACTTAGTGTATATGGTGTAAAAAGCATTACTAGGGTTAGAAACATGGAGAGACGTAAAAGTATTAAAAAGGCTAACATAGATGAAAGGGAAAGAGTATTTTGAGGGTAATTCGATCAGGCGAGAAAATGGGACAACAATAGGTGAGTGAAAAAGGTTCTTCAACATATGAAGTACAGTTTGTATATGTGGTTCAATATATTTCTGGAGAGTCTTCAGCGTAGATTTATTAAGCGACCATTAAAAGGTTTTGAATGATTAAGTGATATATATATATATATATATATATATATATATATATATATATATATACGTGTGTGTGTGTATGTCTGTGAGTGTGTGTGTGTGTGTGTATATATATATATATATATATATATATATATATATATATATATATATATATATATATATATATATACAGTATATACAGTATATATATATATATATATATATATATATATATATATATATATATATATTAAAAGGAAGAAAGGCTACGTTGGATGGAACACTTCAGTGATTTCATGAATAGAAGATGTGAAGAGAATAATTTAATTGATATACCCGAAGCTGAGGAAGACCTTGATGTGCCCATGAATGAATATAGTGTATTTGAAGTCGACGCTATCATTAAAAAACTCAAGAGATAGAAAGCCCCTGGATACGATGGAATAACTGCCGAGATGATATTGGTCGAAAACGAAGTGACTCCCAGAATACTTAAACCTGATGAGTGTTGGTGAAAATGGAAAAAAAAAACAAAAAAACATCTTACGTCATTTGTCATGAAAATGTATAGTATGCTTATTCTAAAGAGACTAGAGTGAAAGATTGATGAAAAGTTGAGAGATGAACAAGCAAGATTTAGAAAAGGTAGTTGTGCTGACCATATTTAGAAATTCACTTTTGATGACATTTTTGGACTACGAAAAAGCCTTAGACAGTGTGCACCATCCAATTTTGTTGAGAGTCCTGCGTTATTATGTTCCTCGTAAATATGTACATTTGATTAAGTCTGTTCATGAGTATAGCAAGTGCAAAGTTAATGTTAGTGGATCCTTGTCAAATGAATTTGCAATGAACAGTAGAGTACTCCAAGGGAATGATTTGTCACCTATGTCGTTTATCCTCATGGATTTTTTAATGCATAGAACAGTTGGGGATGGCGGAGAAGGATTGGACTGGTTTGGCAACCGGAAATTAACGGTCCTAGAGTATGATGATGACGCTGTCCTTATTAGCAAAACACCACAGGACTTGTAAAGCTTGCTTAAGATAGATAGAAGAAAGTCAGAGATGATGAGAACAGAATATGCAATGGACGACAAAATATTGGTAGGTGAAAGGATTAATGAGGTGGAATCATTTAGATATTTAGGAACTATAATCTACAATACACGGTCTTTAGAATTGGAGTTTAGTGAAAGATTGAAAAAAAAAATCAGACAATGGCTAGGATAAGTAAAATTTGAAAATCATATTGCCTGAAATTACATAAAAATCCGACTATATATCAGTTTAGTGAGATTGGTGTTACTGTATGGACTAGAGTCGTGGTAAGACAATGAAAGAATATCTAAGAGATTTTGTAGATTGGAGAGCAAAGCCCTCAGAAGAATATTGAGAGTTGAATGGCTGAACAGAATTAGAAATTAAGCTAATAGGGGAGATTTCTAGAGTGCCATGTATGTGGATGAGATCATGGTGAGGGGTAGATGGAGATGGTTTACGCATGCTCTTCGTACTCCCCAAGAGAGAATAGTACAACAAACGTTCATCTTGACTCCACAAGGCACTAGCAGAGTTGGAAAACCAAGCCTACATGGTTGAGGACTATGAAGCGTGAAGTAGAAGATGATGAATGGAGGAGAAGTATTGATTTAAAAGCTCAAGATAGAGACGACTGGTGAGATCTAATCGAGAAGCCCCTTGCGTCAATAGGCGCAGGAGGAGATAATATATATATATATATATATATATATATATATATATATATATATATATATATATATATATATATATATGTATATATATATATATATATATATATATATATATATATATATATATATATATATATATATATATATATATATATATATATATATCACACACAAATAGAGCTTTTTTCTAGTCCACTGCGGATCAAAGTCCTCAGATAATGGGAATTCATGTCTGAGGTTTGACCAGTTTTCATTAGCCCAGGCTGGCCACTGAGGGTTGGTTATGGTGGAAGATTTTCGTCTGATCGCTCACAGCAAACCAACCTAGTATGGGTTATGGTTTTTAGTAGTGTCGTACATTAACGGTAACATTGGTGATATTGTACAATACTTTTTTTTATGAGATCTTCATTCCCCTTCAATAACTCTCACTTTTTTTTTATTGTAATTACTGTTAATAGTATCAACAGAAGTTTTTCTCAATTCCTTGTATGTGTTTTAATCACTCAATAGATTTTCCATTTGTTTGTATGTAATAATTTTTATCCAAAATTACCATTGTTCCAGATTTGTCAATTTTAATATACACCTCCAAATTAAGCGATGGCTTTCTTAAATCTTTTTGGGAAATTTGGAAACTTTGGGTTTTTCATACTACCGTAGATAATGCACTGTAGGTTCAGCAGCATATAACTTATCCAAGTACTTTGTAAAAATCTTGAATCCTTTAGGTGGCACCATCTTAGGGTCAAATGTAAAAAGCTATGTAGACTTGATTATAAAATTGAATAATGTACAGATTAATAGATCTTTTAGGCTTGTCAGTTTTGACGTAGTTTTACTTTTCACTAAAGTACCAATCGATGGCGTGTGGGAATTTCTATCCGAAACCTTAGAGCATAGACATTTGAATGTACCATTTTCTAACAATAATGTAATAGAATTAATTAAACTTTGTACTGTATAAAAGTAAGTCAAGTTGAATTTAATGGGAAATTTTTATGCACCAACGTTTGGTATGGCCATTGGAAACCCCTTATCTCCAGTACTAAGCAACCTACTGTATAAATGGAATTTTTTAAAAGCCGAATCTTTAGTAACATTATACCTAATAATTTAAAATGGTATATGCGTGACAGTATGTGTATGGCCAGAAAATGAAAATTTATATAACCTTTTCCAGAGATTGAATAGCTTGGTACCCTCAATAGACTTTGCTATGGAACTGGAGAATAATTGTAGCTTACTTTTTTTAGATTGCCCTTTACACAGGTGTAACGATAAATTAAAGTTACTAGTGTATATAGAAAGCACCTGATTATCTGTCCATATGTGCATTTCTATTCAAATCAAAGGAATCAATTTAAGAAAACTGTATTCACTTTTATGCTTTTAGAACATTGCGCGTTTGCAGCCCTGAATATATTGATGATGAAATAAATGAAATTAGGGCTGTAGGTAAGAAACTGAAGTACCCTGAAATTTTATTAGACGATGCACTAAAAAAAAAAAAAAAAAAAAAAAAAAAAAAAAAAAAAAAAAAGGAAACCTATTATAAACAAAATATATTTGTACTGCCATATAGCAATTCTTTTAAAGAGACTGCCCAATTGTTAAGGTAACTACACAATACCAATGGATGTGTATACCTAATCACGTAATTCATGTGAAATGTTCTATTTTGTTACATAAGGTGTAGCCATCGAAAAGAGAATTGAACAATATAAAAAGAGTGGCAGATATGCTCAAGAAAACAATGCAACGTTTGTCCATGTTAGAGATTCAAATCACACGATTGATTGGTCATGTGCAAAGAAATTGGTTCGTTCAAATAACTCATTAGAAAAAAAAACATCATAGACTCTTGTTTTATAAAAGAAAGCTTTGATAACAGCTTGAATTTAGGACAGGGAATTTACAAACTCGATGCATTTATATGCAAAGAGATCTGCAAGCTTTATGAAAAGAACTTTAATTACTTAATGTAGAAATGACTGAAGGGGCAGCTGGTTATGTACCTCAGATAATAACTGCTTATTTGAAATTAATCTTTCAGATCTAAGCTACTACTCACATTTGCAGCTACTTATTAGTGTGTATATATATATATATATATATATATATATATATATATATATATATATATATATATATATATATATATATATATATATATATATGCATTAATATGTAAAATATTTATGAATATGTATGTAATTATATGCATATGTTGATAGGGTTATATGTGTATGAATGTGTATATGCATAATAATCATGTGTGTATGTATTTATATGGATGTATTTTCATCCATGTATATGAATTTGCATGCTTGTAGATATATATGTATAACTATGCTTATGCATTCATATGGATAAGGTTTTTAAATGAAATGTTAAACATAAACGCATATTAATATGAAGAAACTTTATCTGAAGGCCTAAAAATTACCTTCCATCCGAAATGACCCCCCACATACCTAACACTTGGCTAATGTGGTAAGAACCCCATCCCACGTAAACACCTGAAAATATAGGCCCGGATAGTTGGTTTGGGTGTGGAGTATTGTTTTGCAAATATCTTTATTTATGTTCATGCTCTCACTGTACCATATATAATGTAAGAAGACCTCCCACTATAAATCAGACCTCTGAAGAAGTAAGGCGTAACAATGTCAGGACTTAATCTTATATTTCCGATTTCATTTACCCTGTTGTTCTTTTGCATCTGAGCGTTATGCTTCCCTGTGAGTTTTAGGCATATATATATATATATATATATATATATATATATATATATATATATATATATATATATATATATATATATATATATACACGCATATATATGTATATATATATTTATATATATATATGTATATATATGCCTATATAGATGTATATATATATATATATATATATATATATATATATATATATATATATATACTTTATACACATTTATGTATGTATACATGAACCCACCCTCCCATACACATACATTTGAGTGTATATATATATAAATGTATTTATATATATTTATATATATATATATGTATATATATACATATATATACATATATATAAAGAGAGAGAGAGAGAGAGAGAGAGAGAGAGAGAGAGAGAGAGAGAGAGAGAGAGAGAGAGAGAGAGAGAGAGAGAGAGAGAGAGAGAGAGAGAGGAAATTGTAACGTGTAAAAAAATAGAAATGGACATAGGCAGGGCATATCATGAGAGTGACAGATAATAGATAGACATCAAGAATAATAGAATGGGTCACTGGTGATTGTAAAAGAAGCCGGGAAACGAAGAGAAGACGATGGGTTGACAAACTAGGAAAACTTTAGGGTATATACTGGCATAGAAAGACCATAAACGGACGCAAATGGAAGGACATGACTGAGTCCTTTGTCCAGCAGTGGACTGAATACGGCTGATGATATACCGTATATATGTGTAATGTATATGTGCATGTATATATACAATCATACATGTATATTATATTTATATGTATATTATTGTATGTATACTTATATGTATTTGCTTGTG
>NC_090764.1:50681372-50688872 GCF_036898095.1 Palaemon carinicauda | reverse complement strand
ATAAAGTGTATCGATACAAGTTAGTGGTTTAGTGTAAGATTAAGTCTAAGTATAGCTGTTGTGTATCCGTAGCTGTCTCCATTTAGTCAGCAAATAGTTGTTTGGGAGAAATTCAGAACACTTAACAAGCCCTAATTTTCTAAGGGTAAGTGTAAATCAGGAAAATGATAAGCGAATAATAATAATTGATTCGCCGAGATGCTTGGGAGCAGATGTGGCAGATGGGGGTAGAATGAGGACAGAAAATACATTACTCAAAGAATATGATGAAGCAAAGAGGGCTGAAGGCTCTCTGCAAAAGTATTAGAAGAGAAGTGGAGGAGATTAGGAAGCAGAAGTTGGAATGTATGATGGAATAATTACGGCTATTCTATGTCATAGAAATTCGTGTGTAAAATGTGATGGAAACAATAGGGATTGAGGATATTAAGATGAAATGTATACATTTATGCGGAATAAGGAAGATGAAAAGGGGAGAAAGAAATAAATTATTAGAAATTGCAAAAGAAAGGTTACTTTATCAGAAAAAGTTTGGTCACAACGAGAGAATGGAGGAGGATAGGATGATGGAAAATGTGTATGATTTTTAGTGTGATCTCAGAATGAAGTTATAATTAGAGAAAATGTTAGATGAAGGAGATGGAAACAGTTTCAAAATTAGTTACATTCTGGAAATTTATGTAAGATAAAGTTACACAAACGATAAAGGCTAGACCAAGAGCGACAGAAAGAGTTTATTCTGTAGGTCGTGGGTTATACGAAGTGCTAGTCAACGTTCTTCGGAGATAGATGAAGTAGCAGAATGGGGCGAAGTAGTTTAAACATGTTCGACTTAGTGACTTTATTTTTATTTTTTCTGGATTCACCCATTATGAGGTGGAACTTCTTGTTGATAAATATATACATACAATCACACATATCCATACACAAAAAAGAAAAAAAAGTGCCGCCCTTTCTCTGAACATGACCACCTCATAACATATTAAATAGAATGGAATCGAATATGGGATTACAGCTAAACATTGGAACCCAAGGGTCCTTATCCATCCCTTCAGCCATGCAGCAGTTTTATCCCCTCTTAAACTATTGATCTCAACTGCTTCTCCTACTTGCATTATTCATTTACTCCTCAGTTTTATAAAGGAGAATTTAATCAGAAATTTCAGTGTCTTCCTAATATGTTGTAAATATTTTGGTACTTTTCTTGTTTAACATTTACTGAGCTCTTCCCTCATCCTGTCACTGTATCGTGTGCTTTGTTGTACTGGAGATCAGAATCGAACACAATTCTACTCACATTTTACTTTAATCACTAACCACACACAGATTTACAATCACAATTGATATATTTAACTAAAATGTTTGTAATTTAGATATAATTCTATACCTAGAAGTAGTCTTATATTTTTTACACATTCAAAGTTATTAAAAGCAACAACCTAATATTTACCTGAATTATCTGAAATTGATGTTACTGATTATTAATGCAATAAACTCAGCATCAGATGTCTTTATTAATTACAGCAAACAAACAAATATATTAAAAAAAAACTGTAACATGTACCATAATACGATACTCTATATTTGTCATAATACCACAAGATGGTTTTTCACTCCTTAAAGAAAGTCTTATTCCACCATACGATCATATAAATCTCAAAAAGAAAAAGAATAGATATTTCACAATGTTGTTTTTCACAAAAACAATAATCTTCAAGCACCGATTCATGTTCAGTCTGTCACCTGTATTTTCCACTTTTAGTATACAGCTGTTCTCAGAATCTTACTTTCATTTCTTCCCTTCTTCTTTATCCTTAATCTTTGACAAAGTATTCTCTATTTCATTGTCACATTCATGAAAATCCACCCTTTTATTCTATAAAGCGGCTTTACTTTTAGTAAATGACAAAGGCTTATTAACCTCACTTATCACTGTGTTTAGACTCTTCTTATTGCTGGTTTCAATCTTACTCTTTGACAAGGCTTATCTGTCTCCCTGTCATCAGCTTTCTAACTACCAGGACACACACTATCAGGTCCCCACCAATCATCTCTGGTGTCTCACAAACAAGGAAATGAAAGGGAAGTCAACCACAACTTATGGGTCATCTCAACATTCCTAAAAAGAGATCAGAATTGTGGAAAAGAGGCATATGCAAATTTAAACTTATAAATTAATGACAAAATCCAATTAAAGAATTTATACATTTATAAATATTTCATTCTAAGTTCACATTCTACACTTATACTTCCATAACTCCACCAACCATTATAATATTGTCTACATGTTGTATATACCATGAAAAGCAACTAAGGAAAACATTAGATAAATTTTAAATACGAGGGAGTTTTAGGCACACCATCAAGAATATGGTGACTAAGGATGGATAGTGTAACGCAAAGTGTTTTGGAAAATATATCAAGTAATATAAGGAAAAAACAAAAACAACTTATACAAAACAACTAGTACTTAAACAAGCCTGAGACGTAGCTAAGCATTGCTGCAATAAAAGCCATAAAACCAACTGGGAGAGAAATGAACTTTATAACCAAAGTTCAAAGAGAACTTCAGGGCGGATTGTAGAGAACACCCTCATCAGATACTCAAATAACACAAAGGCAGGCAACATTGGCCATAATGTAGAAGATAGCGTCCCATGAAAGATCAAATACGATGATATGTACAAGAGGATAAATGTACATGGAAATGTACCGTTGATAATAACCACAACCATTAATACTTTGGAGAAAGGCAATTAAAAAGATTTAAAAGGAAGTGACTGCGAGATGAAATCGGATGAGGTCATGGATTAATCTCTGGACCATCCTTTAGGAAAGCATTTGGAGCGGTCGGCTGTAGTACGGGTGTATGAATGCATTTGCAATTGATAGCACTCTTGCATTGTTAACTTGCCTGAAGAGGGAGGCAGATGACCTTTGAGGGCTAGTAAAGAATGGCAAGTGAATAAAATCTCTCAATGAACCCATCATAATTATAGAGGTGCTCGAAAACATCTTAAATGTCTTAAGTATATATATCTATATATGTATATATATATATATATAAATGTATGTATATACACACACACATATATATATATATACAGTATGTATATATACTGTATATATATATATATATATACATATATATATATATGTGTGTGTGTACAGTATATACACACACACACACATATATATATATATAGAGAGAGAGAGAGAGAGAGAGAGAGAGAGAGAGAGG
Organism: Palaemon carinicauda; assembly: GCF_036898095.1. Classification (NCBI taxonomy): domain Eukaryota; kingdom Metazoa; phylum Arthropoda; class Malacostraca; order Decapoda; family Palaemonidae; genus Palaemon; species Palaemon carinicauda. The sequence continues at coordinate 50,685,631 of NC_090764.1, read as the reverse complement.
GGGGGGAGAGAGATTTGTTAGCATTACGCTTTTTGATAAATCATTGATATGATCTATGACATATAGTAAAATTTATAACGTATTATAACGTAGCACTAACTTGGTATACGATTTATTTTTTTTTCTAGAGAGATTTGCTCTTTCGAATAGTGTGAAAGTATTTGCTATTGCATTATTTTCCCCTTTTTTGGACGTCAGAACTAACGATTTTTTTTTATTAGACAGTATTTTACATTACCGATTTATACGAGACTGAAATTGGTCCACGAATCCCCCCCCCCCCCCTCTCTCTCTCTCTCTCTCTCTCTCTCTCTCTCACGGACTAAAACTTAACCCTTAATATTACGCCAACTGACCAGTTACTTTTATAATTTAATCGATCTCCGTGTGAGAAATAAGAATATTAAAAATGAAATCTAATTGAGAACTGTCCTGAATGATTGAAATTATAGTAAGATTATTCTATAGTTTTACAAATGGGTAGCTTTTCGTGTCATCCTTCCTATGTAAACTTTTCCTTTTATTGTTATTATTATTACTAGCCAAGCTACAACCTTAAATGGAAAGGCAGGATGTTACAAACCCAAGAGTTCCAAGGAAGGAAAGGAAATAAAAAATAAACGATATGTGAGAAGTAATAAATAAAATATGTAAATCATTTTAAGATTAGTATCAACGTTAGAATAAGTTTAATTCAGCCTCTGGGACCTGATAGGAAAACAATAACCGAAACGAGGAAAAATGAGAGAATTAAAACATTTCCTCATGATAGACTAATCATTCGAAAAATGTTGAGACTTTCTTAGTAAGCAAATACATTTGGGGGGGGGGGGGCGGCAAATTGAAGAAGAAATACCGTTGACCGAATGGTTTCTCAAAAGTAAATTTACGACCAGGAATCAAACCTACAATTTTAAATGAGTTGTATAGAGTTAAAGAAACATTATAAATGTAAAGATCTAAATGTTGAGGAGGCTACTGCCCTTGACCTACTTACAATCATACTTTTATATATGTTAGAGATGAACTCCATGGCCTTTGATTTACACCATGAGCAAATTTTGGCTAGTTCTCTAAGAAGAAATCCAGCAGCAATAGTTCTACATTCAGGAGATGGGGTCGATGCAAAGAGAGTAGCATAACTGCATATGCAACGAGCTTGTTTTCTAGGCCAAACCACATAACATGCGTATATTGTATGAAAAGTAATAGGCCAAGAACACTACCCCGAGGAACACTAGATATTACATTCATATAATCACTATGGTGCCCTTAAACAACTACTCTTTGCAATATATTACATGAAATGCAGCAATGATCTTAAGAATAAGGAAAGGCCCACATACTCCCACCAATTTAAGTTTGAAAATAATGGCCATTTTAATACGGTCAAATGCAGCTCTAAAATCAAGGCTATTCATACGAACTTCCTGGCCACAATCAAGGGATTTCTGTACTGTATTGGAAATAGTAAGAAGGGCAATCACATGCTCCTACTGAAGGCTTTTGCGGAAGTCAAACTCCAAACTTGGGAACATGATTATCTTAAGCAAAGGTATTTAGCATGTATAAGAAGATTTGGAGAGAATGTCAACCCTACTATCTCTTCCTTGCAACATCATTGATGTTGCCTTTTCAATAATTATAATTGAACATCATCCAATTTCTCTTCACATTTCTGTGCTGAAAACATTGATATGTTTTAGGGAGGGAAGAGGGTTGAAAGGGGGATATTTTACATTTGTCAGTTTAAAACCCTGAAAATGTAGTGATTGGTGTAATCTTCGTAAGATTAACGAATGATAGTACATTATAAATAGAATATTTATTTTGGTCAGTGTAGACATTTCTTGTACTTTCAGAAAAAAAAAAATAGTTGGTACTAAATTGGTGGATGATTTTGGTAGACTTTGATGAAGATTAATCATTATTTGATAAAGGTAGATTTTTCGCTGTTGGGACTACCTGTCACTTATAGTAGTTAGCGAAGTCATGTTTGACTTTATTTCAGTAACTACCAGCGAGGTGTATAATCATTTGCAGCTTATCAGGAACTAGAATTATTTTTAGTTAGGTAATTGATGACTACATAGACCTTTTGGAGACTTTGCTGACTGGACACCAAGTTGTTGCTAGTGGATGGTTACAAATTCCGTGTCTGGTCCTGGTTGGCTTCCAGTGTGCAACCTCTGTATGGTCACTTCAGTTTAGATTGTAAACGAAAAGACAAATTGAATATTCAACAGCATAATTCTTACAGATATTCTGACTGTAAAATCTCCCATCTGTAAATAAAGGAAGATTTGGTGTGAGTTTTAATAGCTTATTCTGTTCCTTGCAACAGCGTTAAACTTGCATTCTCTTATAATTATAACTGTTTCATCAAATCATATATATTAAACTGCGCTGTCGCTGAGAAAGAGGAAGAGGCTCTTTTACCTTGTGACTAAATGGCCACTAAGAGAGTAACAAACTACGTACTCAATTAATTCTAGCTAATTATTAATCCCAGTTGGTTGTCTAACTTGTTACAGACGAAAAGACCAGTCTGTTGATGATTAATCGCTGACCGGCCACCAGTTCATAGAAGAATAGTTTTAAAAGACTTGTTATCAAGTGAGTGACAGGGATTCCAACTCACTGACAGTGACTAAACGAACTTTGGGTTTTTCGAAAGTTATACTAAAAAGAATAGTGTGGAATTCACTCTTTTATAACTTATACCTTCCTTGATAAATAATATTGAATTTGAAGACATAGAATCAACGCTTATCAAATAGGCAATTGTTATTCGTCCGATTTTACCAAGCTCTTTAAACGATTTATTACTCAATCAATCTTTCTGAAAGCATGAAGCATGCTTGAGGGTACACTCGGACTCTATTCTGTCTTATTTCTCTTCCTCTTCTTTTGTTAACGCTTTTATAGTTTATATAGGAAATATCTATTTTAATGTTACTGTTCTTAAAATATTTTATTTTTCCTTGTTTCCTTTCCTCACTTGGCTATTTTCCCTGTTGGAGCCCCTGGGTTTATAGCATCCTGCTTTTCCAACTAGGGTTGTAGCTTAGGAAGTAATAATAATAATAATAATAATAATAATAATAATTTTTTTTTATCTATCACTATATTTTCCACCGTTTTTTAATCCTCACTTTTTATTTAAAGATTTCCCCTTTTTCTCTGTGACAACACAATATAACGAAAAACACATGAAGAATTAAATGATAGTCAGATGCAATTATAAAAATAAGAGGAAAATCCAACGATGTTGCAAGGAAGAGAACGAACTATGGCAAATCACGCCAAATCTTCCTTTATTTACAGTAGGAAGATTTTACGCAGAATAAAAAAATCTGTAGGAATAATTCTGCTGGATTGTCAATACATCTGTTCGTTCTTACTGATTTTCTTTCATGCTTGTGTTTCTCACGCTAAGATTTATTATACAAAATGTGTAACTCACATAGGCTCCAACAAGACTGCCCTGCAGTTTCAGCTATACAATCAATACAACAAAATTGTTATTTTCAATGAATATTGAATAAGTCATAGTCATATGAGCCTCTGTGCGTGTTGAGTTATATATATATATATATATATACAGTATATATATATGTGTATACATATATATATATATATATATATAGAGAGAGAGAGAGAGAGAGAGAGAGAGAGAGATTGATTCCTGAACTAATTATAGTCTCCAAAAAATTGTCAGTTTAAAATTTTTCTTCTGGTACAGTTAAAATTCTTCACTTCTTCAAACCTTGCTGAATAAGGCAAGGGGGAAAAGGGGGATAAAATTTATATTAAAGTTATATGTATATTAACACTATTTGAGCCGGTGGTTAATCTAGTTAAGATCGGTTTTTGCTTCAGCAAGGAAATCAATCGTATACAATGATTACTGTTACCGTTTAAATATATATCAGTTCCTTTATTCATTAAAGAGCTTTATATATATATATATATATATATACATACAGTATTTATATGTATATATATGTATATATACATATATATATGTGTGTGTGTGTGCTTGTGTGTCTATGTGTATATATACATAAATATTATATATATTATATATATAAAGTATGTATATGTATATATATATGTGTGTATATATATGTATATATATATATGTATATATATATATATATATATATATATTTATGTATATATACACAGACACATGCGCACACACATATACATATACATATACATATACACGCACACACATTTTTCTTACACAAAAG
>NC_090764.1:50671372-50676372 GCF_036898095.1 Palaemon carinicauda | reverse complement strand
ATTATTATTATTATTATTAATATTATTGTTATTATTATTAATTACAGTAAACAGATCAATAATTATTTTTCTGGGAGAATCATGTCATAGAAAAATTATTAGATATTATTTTCTACAAATATTAAATGATACTATTTGTGCTGATTCGATTAGGCCGCCATCCAATGAAATGGTAGGTGCCCTATCCAGTTCTTATTATGAATTAATGTATTTACTAAATATTTTCATTACCTTATAATTGAAAATGTTACTCAAGTCTTGATTACTAGCAATCGTCCTTCAGTTATGGACGATCAGTTTTACAAAGGACTCCTGCGCTGAATTACAAAAGTGAATTGTCTTAGTGTGATTGGGTTAAGAAATCTGATGCAAGTAGGAAAAATCTGATCGAATGTGTAGAAATATGTAATTTGCAATTCGCTCCTAGAAATGTTTCAAGAGATGTACTGGTGTTTAAAAAAAAAAGATATTATGCATGGTAAATCATAATCTCTCTCTCTCTTTCTCTCTCTCTCTCTCTCTCTCTCTCTCTCTCTCTCTCTCTCTCCGATGCAATCCGATCTGATTACAAATGAACCCTTTAGAAACCATTGACCCGATGGCTTGCCCTTCCTCCCTAGTCATGTCATGATCTTGAAGGGAGTTGTTGTTGCAACACAAAAGGCAAACGCCGCCGCTTTCTCGAATCCTTTCACTCCTTATATCATAAATGCAATGTCCGGATATCATATGTACATTTAAAGTCGTCATTCAATCATCAAACAAAAGAAACGTTATGATTGAACTCATCATTGAGTTTTAGTACCCAGACGTTCGTACTCTGCGTTCAGCGGGGGACTGGTTGGCGACACTTGCAGATTACACCCAAGATCAGTCACAGATTATGTCGATTGCAATTTTGATTTGCAAGTTCTGATAAAAAGCTTACGAGATTAATTTCTTCAGAACTGCCAGCTGGTCGCGGAATAATTTACCTATTAAGATAAGAGTTCACCAGGTTTGGGTAGTTTATTTGTGTAAGGTTACTTACCATAGACATTTTTGCACTTGAGAATTATATTCAAGTAAATTTTTGTCCATAAATGCAAAAAATTATTGTAACCAGAGTTAAGCCAAATTGCTTTCTTATTGAATTCATAGAAAGTTTTTAAATGCATAAACTTTTGATGTGCTTTTTTTCTTCTTTGTTAATTCCGTCTCGTTTCATTTCTTATTTTGTGTGATAAAGGGATATTCATTCAACTTTTAAAATTGATACTCCTATGTTCTATTATACTGAAGGAACATGATTTCAATGACATTCATACTGCTTGTCTCCCAATATCCTGTTTTCAAAACATCGTTTTATTTTTTTCCTTGTTAGATATCCATATTGATTGGTTTATGTATCAGACCTGACTTTAGCCCTCACAAATTTATTATGCGACTAAAGCTAAAACATATCGTTTTTATGACTTCGTCCAAAGGGTAGTGCTCGTAAGGAATTATTACCCCCGCTGTCACTTGAATGTCTTGCATTTCATAAACCTCCTACATGTTTAATACTGTATGTTTCCGTAACTGACTTTGCTACAAAACGATTCTTTTAGATTGTGACTGTATTTCGAAAAATATAAGGATACCAATCTGGATTTATTCAATGAGATCTAATACGATAGGTATCCTGTGTGTTACCATCGAATGTCCATATATATTAATGTTAGGTAAGACTGAGGCTCACTGTTTTAGTTGTAGGTTTATGTTCTTTATACAAAGCTATATTCTTCCCTTCCTTTTGGAGCAAATCTTGGGGGTAGACTCATAACCTTTGATATTTTGAGTCTACGTTAGATTTAAAGCAGTAGATCATCTGTATAATTTGTTAGATATTTGTTCATTCCATCTTGCTTACAGGAGTCGAGGTGCTTCATTAATAAGAGAAAAAAAATAAACTGTTTCCGCCTTGGGCTTTTTACTGGAAAGTCTGCTCATCTGCTTTGCGAGATAGGACCAGACAACGAGAACTACCAATAATTGGATGCAATAATCGGGCGATGAAAGTAGGAAGAAATGAGAGGCCGGAAGGAGGAAACCGATTAAAGTGTATGTTCATTTAAACCGAAAATGCTTCCTGGCATTTCTCTTTCCTGGCCTCAAAATGGTTATCAATTCTGATCAAGTTTTAGAGGCTGATGAACTGTACAAATTTCTCTAATCGGTTATTACCGGCGCTTCATCTTGGGTTATTGTAGAACAGAGTTGTTAAGTGCTCTTTTGAATTATATTCGATCTTAGTTACGTAACTTAGACTTTTATTTGAGAAGGAATGGTAGCTTAGAACTAAATGTTAGTACAGTGGTTTTCATACTATCATATTTGCCGTGATTATTAACTGGTCTTTATCCAAATGTGATGTGTTTACCTTGTATTTATCATAGCAACCTTTTATAAATTAGCAATATCACATGAATAGTGCTGTTTTTTATACTTTAATGCATATTCCTCAAAATGTTTTCGTGATGGATTTGTTTGTTTACATCATCAGGGGTGTAGCTAGAGATTTGGGGTTCGGGGGACTGAGTTGGTAAAGAGAGGCGTGTGAAGCTGGTGAATCCCGATTAACTGGAGGGAAGAGACACTTGAGGGAAAAAAAATCAATCCCTTTTAGGTGTAGTTTTATAATCGCCATGATGCTATTGGGGTTTGTTTTATAGATACTTCAAAAATGAAATGGTAATTCTAAATGAATACTTGGATACTTTTATTTTCCGAATCTGCTTTGAAACCGCCGCCCTTCTCTTTGAGGCGGGGAAGTTGGGGTTCATTTTCAAAAAGGGCCTTCTCTGTCCCACCCTTGTCTACTCCGCTGATTCACATATTATTTGTGACATTTTTTCGATGATATTCCCATTTTTCCCTCAAAGAGGTTTGGTTTCATGTTGAGCTTATATATTCCCAATATCCAGTTTCACGAGAAGGCCAGATAAGCTGTTGCCCTCATATCTGAAGAAACCACACGGTTCTCATTTAACGGCCCTGCCGTACACCGACTGTGTCTTCTATACCCCGTGCGGTTGTTTAGGAAGATCTCCGTATAATTTCTGAAGTCCCTTGAACATGCACAACATCAACAGTGCATGAGGTAATGTTAACACCACAATAGCTTTATCTGCGTCGAAGTTCACAATGGAACTATTTCTTAGTTTTTTTTTAATTATTACTGGTGATTTCATCCCTTTGGTTCCTTTTCGGCATTGCGGAGAGAAAGATGATCTTGGTGCAGGTGATTCCCCGAGCATAGGTCCATTAAAATAACCAAGTCCATTTGGCAACCCACTAATATAGCAAAGGCGAGATAAAAAAAAATACGGTTTTTCATTCTACTCTTTTTATTGTTTCATCTTAGTAATGCGTTATTCATGAAATAATATCGTTACTGAACTAACATTACTAACATTATTATGCCATTTGGTAACTTTCTTTCGGTAACCCTGGGATATTAGCTTACTGATACATTGTGGACTTATCAGATGGTTTCTTTGCTTGATGTGTTTTATACCGAATTCGTTATCTAGCTATCATGTGAGTTCACCGAACCTTATTGGCTTATAAGTAATTTTTAGAGAAACTATAATTGTGAATCCTGAAACCTTTATGTGTAATTATATATACTGTAGCTTTATGTTCAACAGCCTGGAAAATGGGACTGTATCCCGAAACGTCGGCTAAATTATTCTGAAATGAGATGCATTTTTCTTGCCATCCTTATCATTATATATACTGTATATAAACTGTGTGTATATATATATATATATATATATATTATATATATATACATATATATATATGTATATATATATATATATATATATATACATATACATACAAATGTGTGTGTACAGAACTAAAACATCATTGATATAATATCAACCGTATATTTTTATCTTAAACATGAGAGGAAATATTATCATATGATTAGGATGAAACATAACAAGGTATTTTTTTCTTTTCTCTATCTCTGCCTTTATATTGCCACAATAGATAAGTTCAGATTTCTCTGAAAAATTCTTGAACTTTTTTCGTGGTTATATTTTTACTTAACCTTGCGTGATGCTGGGCTTCAAGTTTTCAAGTGTCATTTGTAATATGAAATTTTATTTCTCTTGAGAGGTTTCACTGCAATTTGATTTTGTGTACATTCCTTATGCTGGTGTGGTTTCGCGATATGTTGGCGGGAAAAAGAAGGCAGTTGCTGCCAGGTTTAAATCTTTTATTTTATTCCTTTTTGTGGAAGTTGTATAACATCAGAATCAGATTATATGTTGCAGATTACACTGAACGCTGATGAAAAATCCGCAGTAGTCTGTTTCTCGTGGCTTTATCCTGTTGTCATCTTTATTCTTTTCTGTACGCTCTGCACTTTACTGTTTTCCAGTGACAGTATTTTACAACTTTTCTTTTGGATGGAAACCCTGATTTCTAATGAACTTTCACGTGTATTTTGTAGTTCAAGAATCTCGTCAGCTTTATCGTATTACAAAAATGATCTAAACTGTTTTTTTTATATATATATATATATAATAATGGTATGTGTGTTATTGTAGCTATCTGAAAATAATCATACTTCTCAAAGTTTGTTTTGCTTTTGTCTGCAAGATGTTGTCCCGTAAAGTGACATATGTAATTGCAACAGTGAAATTGGGTAATATATCTTTGGCACCGCTTTGAACAAAACACAAATATACTTTTAATGAAATTTCTGTCAATATTGCAGATTATTATTTTATTAAAAAAAAATAGAAGAACACAAACTAAACAAAATTTATACGAAGTGTAATGAACCTTAGAGGTCAAACAAAGGCTCATAAAGTTTATTCAAATAAATTTTCTGTAGATTACTGCCATTTCTTTAGTTTTCAGTGTTTCATTTTCACTTTCACTTATATTACCTGTCCTATATATTTTCCTTTTTACATAGATTTCTACAAGAGCTATTCTTAGCGTCAAATGATCTTGCATTA
>NC_090764.1:50661372-50666372 GCF_036898095.1 Palaemon carinicauda | reverse complement strand
TACATTTCTCTCTCTCTCTCTCTCTCTCTCTCTCTCTCTCTCTCTCTCTCTCTCTGTATCAAGAGTTAATTAAGAGTGACTGGAGAACTGCTATCAGATCACCACCGCTGTCCAGCTTTCTCATTTGAAACTAAAAAATAGCTGTTATTTGTGTTGTTATCCAGAGCTTACCTGTTTCTATTCTGTAGCGGTCTCATCTTAGATCATCCCAATTCCTAATAAGATCAAGTGTTTTTCTCATCTGCAGAGCGAAAAAAAGCGTATTCGGGTCAGGTTATCGGTCGCCTTTATAATTAGAATCCATTTTAAGGATATAGATCAGGGGTGACTCCAAGTCTTGTCGGAGACCCATTATCATTCAGAACATGTTCCAAGCAGGTATTAAATATATGAGCGGTTTTCTTTGTTCACATTTTAATGAACAACAAACCTTTCTTCTTGTTTTTCTTGAACGAAAATAATTAATATGTGTGTCGGAGGGGTCTTTCTTGTTATCAAGGAAAATTCATAACGGGACTTTCTTAACATTACCCATATTGTCACTTTCGAAAGTATTGTTTTGGAAAGGTATGATCTGAAAAACTCATTAGAGAGGCACACATAAGAACATTGTCTTTTTATCTCTGTTTTTAACGGCCAGCAAAAATTAAAATATTTTACATGATTTCTGTTTGCTGTTTGTGAATCATAAATTTTTGTTTACATGTTACTTAACAATACAGTGTACCTCAGTGGTAATTATATGTAATGTTATACCCGAGGTTTCTTGAGCATTTGCACAAATTGTGCTTTTGAAGGAACACGTAAACATCGTTGTTTTGGGAGACATTTCTCCTTCTGGACCTACGCAGTCCTTTATCAAGTATTAGGAGAATAATTTCAAGTAAAGAGGAAGTGGGGAATTTAGCTTATATAAAGTAACAGTATGAGCGTGTGCCTTCTTCGCCGGTTCTTATAAGCCACCTCACTCGGCACGTCCTATAACAAGAAAAAAAAAACTTAACCTGTTAACTGTACACCACCAGTGCTTGACCTCATGTGACATACTTAAGGAATCCTTTCAATTTTATATACGTTTTACGTAAGCGTAAAGAAGAAAATACTTAGATCCTGTTGTAAGAGGATGTATTTCAGTCATGAGGTAAGGTTCCACCCAGGCAAATGGTGCTCTCAGATATACGTCATTAGTTTTAATGTTGAAATAATCATAATGCTCTCTCTCTCTCTCTCTCTCTCTCTCTCTCTCTCTCTCTCTCTCTCTCTCTCTCTCTCTCTCTCTCTCTCTCTCTCTCTCTCTCTCTCTCTTCTCACACACACACACACACACACACACACATATATATATATATATATATATATATATATATATATATATATATATATATATATATATATATATATACAGTATATATATGTGTGTTTGTGTTGCTGCATATTAATCTTATTTAGCCATCTAGAACCAGATATTGAAGTATTAGAATCCAAAGTAAAAGAAAGCTAAAAAAATAACGTTTCATAATCTAAATTTGGATTGAATTGGATATATGAAACTGTACCGTAGTTGCCGGCAATTTAGTTTGGAAGGTCATTCACTCTATAATATCATTAAATGTCTATTTGTTTATAGATATGAAATAATTAAAATTGCAGGACCCAAAAATGTTCACTACCACTGGAAAGGATATTAGAAAGAGACTAGGTCTCTCAATCATCAATGATTCGTCCACATTTAAAACAAATATAGTTATTACGAGATAGGCTCAAACGATTGACTGGAGAGACCTGAGACGCAGTAATCATAACTAATAACAGTTAATGTACATTTAACTATTACTGTAAGTTCCAGTGGACGATTTACATTTTCTCGCACAGGTCTTGTTATTTCCTTTCCTCACTGGGCTATTTTTTAATATCTGGAGCCCTTCGGCTTATAGCATCTTGCTTTTCCAACTAGGGTTGTAGCTTGGCTATTAATAATAATAATAGTTCTGTAATCATAATCTACCTACTGTTGGAAGACAGTAACCGACTAGGTTCATAAGAGTGAACAAATGTAAAGAGATCATTACTCAAAAAGTAAATACAAATAAAGCATAGGTCAACGTAGCTGCAAGTACCCTTTAAAATGGTTGGAATTGGTTGATTTTGATTCTAAATACAAACCCTGAATTCGACACGATTAAGTACAGAGGAGTCAAAATCAACTTTTATCTCTCTTTACAACAGAATGTGTTGAAGTATAATGTTTACCCTTATTTCTACTTGGTGTTAAGGTTTGAATCCTTGGCCATACAGATTTATTATAAAAAAAGGGAATTTCCTTATGTGTCTGTGATCCCGTGGCTGAGCGAATTCAATATCACGAGTATTAGTGATATTATCATATTATATATACATGTATATGTGTGTTTAAGTGTGTGTAACACACACATGCATATATATATATATATACATTATATCTATGAACACACACACACACACACACATATATATATATATATATATATATATATATATATATATATATATATGTATGCATACATACATATATATATATATAGATATATATCTATCTATCTATCTATCTATCTATCTATCTATATATATATATATATATATATATATATATATATATATATATATATATATATATAGTTTATGCGAGCGCGCGCGTGTGTATAAGGAAACAATATTTACACTTGGCAGCAAGTGTGATTATATTCGTAGAAAATACTTTTTAAACCTAATAGACAAATGCTAACATGATGATTTATTAATCACCATGTTATTTATTATAGAATAATTATTTGATTAATTTCCCATCACTGTAATATTTTTTCTGCAGAAAATAAGCAATTTCTTTATTATTGATACTGTGAATCCACTATTCCCCCCCAAGCAATAGTTGCATAACTGTCTTCAAGGTCTCGACATTTATTCTTTTCTCTTATATCCGTGAGGAGAACAGTAATCAGATGCTCGATAAGCCTCATGATCTTCGGATCGCATGTGGATAAAAGGGAAAGAGTCACGCGTCCATGAAAATGTCAAGTGATAAAAGAATCGGCATTTCTCCCGTTGAATTTGCATATATCAGGAATTAGAGTATGTCTGTGTGCGTTTTTGAAGAAATGGTGTATTTTTAGAGCGTATGGGATTATTTATAGTTGTATCCTTTTAAATGAACAATTTTAAAAAGAAAATGGCGACTTAAAAGAAATTAAAGTCTTTCCAGAAAATGAAGACTTAAAAGAAAATGAAGACTTTAAAAAATGAAGACTTAATGAAAATGAAGACTTAATAAAAAATGAAGACTTAAAAAATCAAAACTTAAAAAAGGAAGACTTGAAAAATGAAGACTTGAAAGAAAATTAAGACTTAAAAGAAAATAATGACTTAAAAGAAAATAAAGATTTTGAAGAAAATTAAGTCATATAAGAAAATTAATACTTTCATCTTGGTTTGCTACGAAAGAAATTTAACATTCCTAATTAATACTTTTTCTTAACCATCTGTGTAAGGGTGAATTACGGGTGACATTTAGTCTGGGTATACCATTACGAGTTTTAAGATTACAACATTTCACCTCAAAGAACTTGACGTCCCTAAAGATATACTGGTTTAGGTTAAGCTTTCCTATTATTGATCTCTCTCTCTCTCTCTCTCTCTCTCTCTCTCTCTCTCTCTCTCTCTCTCTCTCTCTCTCTCTCTCTCTCTCTCTCTCTAGAGAAATAGTTTTGAATAGAACCAGATATTCGTCTTTGTGGGGTAAAACGTTCTGATTTCAGAATACGTAGAAAATAGGAATTTGTTTTGTTCGTTCTTTTGCCATCGATTATGAAGTATAAAAGTGAAGAGGTCTTCTTTTCTGATGCTTACCAATATGGAAGATGATGATGCAGTTTTCATAAAACCATATCGATGGTGAAAACCGAAGATAACCCCCGAATAACGACCATAAATAGGCTGATATATGTAGCTAAGTATGATTGAGAAGATGATACGGGAGGTATCACTGAACGTAACTTGCAAGGAAGTCTGACAGCTACGGAAATCATATCTAAGTTTGCTTTTTGAGGAGACGCAGGTCACAAACAGGACTCAGAGTGATGCAGATCACAGAAAAGACTCCATGGGCGATGCGGGTCACAAAAGGACTCCATTGGTGATGCAGGTCACAAAAGGACTCCTGAGTGATACAGTTCACAAACAGGCCTCCAGGGTGACACAGGTCACACACAGAACTCCAGGGTGATGCAGGTCATAAACTGGACCGTGGTTATGCAGGCCACAAACAGGACTCTAGGATGATGCAGCTCAAAAAGCAGGTCTGGGGTGATGCAGGTCACTAACAGGACTCTTGGATGATACAGCTTACAAACAGGTCTCTAGGGTGATACAGGGCACCGAGGTGATGCAGGTCATAAAGGGGACATGAGAGTGAAACAGGTTACAACCAGGGCACGAGAATGAAGCAGGCATAAACTGGACAAGAGAGTGAAGCAGGTCACAAACAGGACACAAGTGTGAAGCAGGTCACAAACAGGGCAAGAGAGTGAAGCAGGTCACAAAGAGGACTCGAGAGTGAACCAGGTCACAAACAGGATACAAGAGTGAAACAGGTCACAAACAGGACAAGATCATGAAGCAGGTCAGAAAAGGACAAGAGGATGACGCAAGTCACAAACAGGACAAGAGGATGACGCAAGTCATAAACAGGACAAGAGGATGACGCAGGTCATAAACAAGACAAGAGGATGACGCAGGTCATAAACAGGACAAGAGGATGACGCAGGTCATAAACAGGACAAGAGGATGACGCAGGTCATAAACAGGACAAGAGGATGACGCAGGTCATAAACAGGACAAGAGGATGACGCAGGTCATAAACAGGACAAGATCATGAAGCAGGTCAGAAAAGGACAAGAGGATGACGCAGGTCACAAACAGGACAAGAGGATGACGCAGATCATAAGCAGGACTTCAGAGTTTGGAGAGCT
>NC_090764.1:50638872-50653872 GCF_036898095.1 Palaemon carinicauda | reverse complement strand
CTGGGTGGTCCTTATTAAACATTAAGTCACTGTAAATCTCGTAATGCCTTTTTCCTTAGTTTAAGTAAAACATTCATCTCCGTACATAAGTTTGTATATACACTTTATTAAAAAAAGTACCATTTGCAACGAGTTAGTTTAAGCTGCATTTGAGGAATGAGTTTAAAGAACAAGAAAAGTGATGTCTGCGAAGATATCAGTTAGTGTAAGAGGATTTTCTGTGCTAAATTGTCTCTTGTGGTGTAAGTTACAAGCTAACTCAGAACTGAGTTACGTAACAGGTAACGTGAGGTCGACCTATTGCAGTAACATTCAGGTTCCTTTAGCAACATCGGTTAATGCACATTCGTCACGCTTGTGAAATTGTCACCGTCCTACAAGGGATTTTCTCATGGAGAAACCATTATTGGTTTTTCCATGTTTAGCTCTCTCGAGGCATGACGATATTGGAAATTCGATTTCTTCCTTTTTTTAATTTATTTCATACGTTTGATGTCAAATTTAAATATAGTATTACTCTTTACAAAATAAGTTTATGAATATGATTAAAAAATAATTAGTAATTTTCCATGACCTGGACTCTTTGAGGAAGGAAAACTCAAGAGAAAAGATGAAAAGGAAGGCGGTTGGTGTCCAAGTTAAAGATGATAGCGGTAAAGAGGGGTAGAGTTGTGAAGGCAAAGCTGCTGACTCCCACTAAAGATGTAAGGTCTGTCAACTGGCCAACGAGCAGAAGGAGGAATGTATCATGTGTAACCTTTTCAAAACCAGAAAGACAGGATGGCATCAGCTGTTGCCGTTAAACGCACATGGGATTTAGAGAGAGAGAGAGAGAGAGAGAGAGAGAGAGAGAGAGAGAGAGAGAGAGTGTGAGAGAGAGAGAGAGAGAGAGAGAGGGGGGGGGGCATTACTTGAATGTAAGCCCCTTCAATCTGCGGAAAATCAAATACATCTTCAATATTGTACATCTAAAATTAAGATAATGTAATTAAGTTCAGATAGACGATTTTTTATAAGATATTATTGTTATACCAAAGTAAGTCGATTATCTCCATAAAGTAAGCCAGTGCGAGTTACTATAGTGCCTGTAGTTGCACCGTCTTCTGTGTAGCTGGGTCACTGAACTCCAACAAAGGTGTGACGTGTGTAGGGACCAAACAAACGCACAAACGTACCCATCAGAATACACGAACGCTTCCTACCTACTTTCTCCGCTGTAATCTCTTGGGAAAAGGTTCTTCTCCCTGTGGCAGTGACAGGCCCTGGAGCATTTACAGTTAGCCTATAGGGAACTCCTGTTGATTGGTGTTAATTAATCTCTCTCTCTCTCTCTCTCTCTCTCTCTCTCTCTCTCTCTCTCTCTCTCTCTCTCTCTCTCTCTCTCTCTCTCATTTGTGTATTTGTTTCTGCAAATGTGTGTTGTCAACAGCTGTTTATGTCGGTAAAAAGAGGTAAGATGTATTAATATTATAAAATGTTTGAATTCTAAATAGATCTTCCGTAATAATAGAATGGCAATGTTTCTAAAGACGACGTAGGCTTGTGACCAATCCAATACTACACTACCCCCAACGAGGAAGGCATTTTGCATGTTAATTAGCTATCTCTTCTAACATTCCATTTGCGCTCAAGTCAAGATTAAATTTACTAACCTGTAAAAATGTAAATGAACCTGTCTCATCAAGAGAAGTGAGAAAATAAATAAAAAAAAGTTATTGATATGGGATGAATTTCTATATTCCATTGCTATCGTTTAAAGCAAAAATAGGATTACACAAAGTTATCTCTCAAGTGGCATTTAGGTCCACCTTCGCTCACTTTCAGGTGGTATCTTATTGGATACTATAGCTTGTAAACGTAAAGAATTGCATTATTGTCACTCTGTTAACAATAGATACCTCAACTTCACTCAAGATAAGGATGACCTCCCTACCAAGAGGGACGTATCCTATGCCAATCGTCTCTATTTCCTCTTATGCTATAAGGGAGAGCAAATGAAAGGATGGGTTGATTTCATGTTATTTATTTCTTCATTGCCTAATGGTTGTGGTAGCTTATTGGAAACTTCCTTGCCTAGCGATCTTCCGGACTGGGCTTCGAGTCCCTCCAACCTGGTTTTACCTTGTAGAGTCTGCAAACTCCCCATCCTTGTGAGGTAAGGATGGGGGCTTTTGGGGAGCCTATAGGCCTACCTGCAAAGTCATCAGCACTATTGCCTGGCCCTCCCTGGTCCTACCTTGGGTGGAGAGGGGCCTTGAACGCTGATCATTTGTATATATAATCAGTCTCTAGGGCATTGTCAGTGTCCTTGGCCTCTGCCATTCATGAACGACCTTTAAACTTTTAATGTTTCCCTTTTCGGCAAAGGAAAACATTTTATCACGCAATGAATACTTATCTTTTCCATTTTGGGATCGTGGTCAATGACCTTCTATGTCAGGGTGCCAGAAAACAAATCGATCAATCAATCCTTTTTGGAAGGTTCCATGACAACCTTTGAATAGATATGTGTTATAGATTTCTTGATAATGGAAACTATCCATCGAAAATTCTCCTAACTAACTATTATCTAACTGTTATTGGGTCAGTCTTTACGAGGTCGATACTCAAATACAGATTGAATTAGACACCTTGGGAACTTACTCTTTCCTTAAAAGGACCCTAATGAATTATGTAATAGAATAATGATGCACACAAAGTACAAAATAATGAAGTTCTAGCTTTCATATCAAATGTCACTGACTGTGAGTCGTTAATTTATGATATTAATTTAGTGTTCAGGCTTTAGGAAGGTCTACGTGATTAAGGATTTGAAGAGGCGGCCTTAAGAGACTCGAATTTATAAATAATTCATTCTTTTTTCGAATCATGGGGTCGCGACCGGTGACTTTATTGTACTTCAATCTAGTTACAACTGGATTTTATTTCGTTGTTACCAATAAATTTATCTTTTACTTTGTTTTTATCTAGCATTTGTCTAGTATAAGGAAGTATTGTATACATCTATGATTTTATTCGGATTTGGGAATTTTCCTTTGATTAAGGCATATTTCACTAGATGTCGTGAATGAGACCCTTGATAATATGAAGTATTACCCTATAATTACTTGGAAATCTACGGTAAGTCCTTGAAGTTTGTCTAGGTTACATACAGCAATTTTAATATTATAAAAGTTACAATCTACAATCTTGTGATAAATAATGAGACTTGCCATTAAGGGAATCTTCAATTGTAACGTGTTGTATTTTGTATAATTTCGAGCTCTCGCTTCTGTTAGTATGAACATTGAGTATTAAAATGATATAATATATACATTAATTGATGTTTATTGTATTCAAATTCGAATACAATCATCGTCAATTAATGTTCACATTATATCATTTGAATACAGCGAACGTCAAGTAACGTTCACAGTATGCCATTACGGGCACGCGAGGTTAACGGCTTCTTATTTTAATGAGTGGCTTCGTGAATTCGCTGTCTAAACTTCGCTAGTCAAATGGTCTTAGAATGAAGGGGGGGTGTGTCATGATGGTCACAAAAGATGTATATCTCTTGTTAAGGAACGTTTTATTACACACTCATCGTAGACAGACAGACAGACACACACACACACACACATATATATATATATATATATATATATATATATATATATATATATATATATATATATATATATATATATATATATATGTATATATGTATTTGTATATATATATTTATATATATATATATATATATATATATATATATATATATATATATATATATATATATATATATATATATATATAGTATAAGGTTGTGAAATTATGACATTGTTATATTTGTCTCATTTATTGTAGTTACGTAGCCATTGATTATTTGTTTTGATACATTTGTATCATTGAGAGAGGATGATGCAGGGTTTTCCTTCCAGGATTTGAAAGGAAATCTTCAGGAAAACACAATTCTTAATGCTTGTTGTTCAAACGGCATTGACTAATAAGGTATTGAATATTTTTTCCAACTCCTATAACTCGGTGTTCGCTAAACATACTTTAATCTTCAATGACATTGATGCAGACGCCTTTGACCTTGCTTTGTCATGAGAACAAAATAATGATATGCATTTATTCGGCTATCCGTTTATTGTGTATAGAAAAGCATTGTGTTTCTACATGTTGCTAATGTCTTGCTTCCGATCTGTTTGTTTGTTTGGTAACAGGATTACAGAAATGTTGGCAGTGGGTTTTCCCAAATATTCTTCCAAAACTTGTCTTTATGGCTGGCAGAGAGAGAGAGAGAGAGAGAGAGAGAGAGAGAGAGAGAGAGAGAGAGAGAGAGAGAGAGAGAGAGAACTTTTAGGAATACGTTACCATGTTTGTTGTCTTCGTGAGCTCATGATAATTAGCTTACGAGTTTATAATGACGAATGTATCATAATGATCCAAAATTCCATGCAATTATATTTCTTTGCCCATGATTTTGGTGAAATTCTTAGTTCACCATTCGCGTTTGCTATCAGGCTCTTTCACCGAAACTGCTTGGCCTTGGATTTAAGGGTTAAAAGTTTAAATGGCCCTCATGAATGGCATAGGCAAGGGACAGTGACATTGCCCTATCTAGCAGGACAATGCCTTAGAGTGACCATATATACATATGATCAGCGTTTAAGCCCTCTCTCCACCCAAGCTAGGACCATGGAAGGCCAGGCAATGGCTACTAATAACTCAGCAGATAGACTTATATGCTCTCCAAAACCCCCCATCCTTAACTCACAAGGATAGTGAGGTTGCAGCGACCATAGAAACTAACGAAACCTAGTCTGCCGTTCACAGTTAGGGACGTTACCACATCGGTCACCACATTAAAAGTAAATGAGGATTAATTGTTTTTTTGTAATGTATGTATATATATATATATATATATATATATATATATATATATATATATATATATATATATATATATATATATATATATATCCCGTGGGTGCCAGAGGATTAAGATTAAAAAGATAAATAGGGTATGTAGGAATGCAATGGATGAAATACAGTATATGTCCAGAGGGCGACTAGAACTAACGAGAGGTTATTTCATGTTAGCTGTAGGATGAAACCAAATTTAAAAGAAGAAAAAAAAAAGAGAAACAGTCAGTCTCCCATCTAATATCGTTAGAAGAATTAAATTTCGAGAAAGTTTTTCCAAATTTTTGGAGACCTGTTATTTCTAAGGAATTTATTTTAAGCACTCCAGGTTGGTAGTACTTTGAAAATTGTTCACATGTTTGTACTTCAGGATCTGACTTTCATCCTGAACTGATGGAGAAAAACCTGACGCTTATTAAACTCCTTGTTCGTAATCTTGATGTAAATATCCGACACCATTGTTCAATTGACTCAGTGTATATGGTGTTTAGGATATTTAATAATCCTATTAGGCTGGTTGCCAGGACCACCCCCAGGGTGTTTTCAGTTAACTTTTCTAACTCACATTTCCTGATATATATATATATATATATATATATATATATATATATATATATATATATATATATATATATATATATATATATATATATATATGTATATATATATATACTGTATATCCTTTCTAAAAGGGGGCACCTTATCGTGGTGAAAGGGTTTGTGTATTATCATGATCAGCAAAACTGTACTTGTCAGGGGCGCCCATACTAGGTTAAGCCTCCCTTGCGAAAAGATCTAGTCTTCTTATTTTGCACAGTAAATTTTCCTTATTTAGTTTAATTCAATTTTCTTCAATGTTTTTATACGCATAAGAGTGGAACTTCAACAAATTATGTTTATTACCCGAGACCTTTACCTTGTCACCTTTACAAAATATACAGTATGTACCAAATATCACTATATATCATCTTTTTGTTGGCGGCTTGTTCATTTACATTCAAGCATTCATTTTTATGCTTGACAATGTGCGGCGACCAATTCGAATAAACTCTCGTCGGCAACTTTCTAGATAAACACGTAAATAAACAAATAAACGAATAAGTAAATAAAACATATTAACTTTCAACTGCATATGAACAAATACCTTTAAATTTTCTTTAAGAAATTAAAGGCACTTTATACAATACAATAAGTTTGGAAATTGTCAGGAGAAAAATACATTCATACATACATACATATACCAAGGCACTTCCCCCAATTTTGGGGGGTACCCGACATCAAACAAATGCAACAAAAAAGGGGACGTCTCCTCTCTACGTTCCTCCCAGCCTGACAAGGGACTAAACCGAGTTTGGCTGGTACTGCTAGGGTGCCACAGCCCACCCTCCCCCGTTATCCACCACAGATGAAGCTTCATAACGCTGAATCCCCTACTGCTGCTACCTCCGCGGTTATCTAAGGCACCGGAAGAAGCAGCAGGGCCTACCGGAACTGCGTCACAATCGCTCGCCATTCATTCCTATTTCTAGCGGGACTCAACCGAGTTTGGCTGGTACTGCTAGGGTGCCACAGCCCACCCTCCCCCGTTATTCACCACAGATGAAGCTTCATAACGCTGAATCCCCTACTGCTGCTACCTCCGCGGTTATCTAAGGCATCGGAGGAAGCAGCAGGGCCTACCAGAACTGCGTCACAATCGCTCGCCATTCATTCCTATTTCTAGCACGCTCTCTTGCCTCTCTCACATCCATCCTAATATCACCCAGAGCTTTCTTCACTCCATCCATCTACCCAAACCTTGGCCTTCTTCTTGTTCTTCTCCCATCAACTCTTGCATTCATCACCTTCTTTAGCAGACAACCATTTTCCATTCTCTCAACATGGCTAAACCACCTCAACACATTCATATCCACTCTAGCTGCTAGGAGAAAAATATCATTATTTAATTATTAGGATATATCAGTATGAAACGAATAGAAAAGTTTTGGTATCTATTTCAATATAACGTAAATTTTGGCTATAAAAAATGTCAACATAGGCTCAAGTAAAAGCGTATGTAACAAGGAAGTATTTATAATGCAATATCTAATTATAGATTGGTTATTTTTTCCTGAGAGGACTTCATTTGCGAAGAAAAATATGTTAAAATCAAGATTTTGTTTCGGTTTTTCAGTGTCCATTTTGTATTACTTTCAAAATACATATCATGGTATTGTAAATATTGCTTTTTACATATGTTTCTTGAAAATATTGCAATAGTCCTTGTAAAATCTCGTGAAAGTCTGAATAATTTTGAATGCCCATATAGGGCGTAATGTACATTTATGTGAGGCGGAGTTGAGCGTAGTGTGAAACGGGGGGTTTTGGCCCCTATGTGAGAACGGACCTGAGTTGAGAGTGGTCGCTATGTTCTTGATGTAGCCCAAGACATAGGTTATCAGGAAATGTGAGTTAAAAAAGTTAACAGAAAACATCCTGGGGGTGGTCCTGGCAACCAGCCTAAAAGGATTACTAAATATTCTAAACACCATGCACAATAAGTCAATTGAAAAATGGTGTCAGATATTTATATCAAGATTATGAACAAGGACTTTAATAAGCGTCATGTTTTCTCCATCAGTTCAGGATGAAAGTCATATTCTGAAGTACAAACATGTGAAAAATTTTCAAAGTACTACCAACCTGCAGTGCTTAAAATAACTTCCTTAGGAATAACAGATGATGAATGGAGAAGTATTGAATTAAAAGCTCATGACAGAGATGACTGGCAAAATCTAACCGAGGCCCTTCGAGTCAATAGTTGTAGGAGGAAATGATAACGATGATATATATATATATATATATATATATATATATATATATATATATACATACACACATATATACATATATATACACATTTATATATATGTATACTATACATAATGGGGGAACCGCACCGTGCCAGCAGGACCGGGGGAACTGCGTCATACCAGCGACAACGGGGGAGACGCGGCGTGCCATTGAGAAAAGTGGAGCCGCGCTGTTCCATTGGGAACGGGGGAGACGCTCAGTGCCAGTGGGAACGGGGGAGCCGCGTAGTGCCAGTGGGAACAGGGGAGCCGTGCAGTGCCAGTGGGAATGGGGGTAGCGGCGCAGTGCCAGTGGGAATGGGGGAGCCGCGCAATGCCAGTGGGAACGGGGGAGCTGCGCCAGTAGGAATGGGGGAGTCACAACATGCCAGCGGAATCGTGGGTGCCCCGCCGAGCCAATGGGAACTGGGGAGCCCTGCTGTGCCAGCAGGAACAGGGCAGCCCCGCCTTGCCAGTGGGAACGGGGGAGCCCCACCGTGTCAGGGGGAACGGTGGAGCCCCGCCTAGCCAGGGGGAACGGTGGAGCCCTGCCTAGCCAGGGGGAACGGTGGAGCCCTGCCTAGCCAGCTGGAACAGGGGAGTCCTACCATGCCAGCGAGGATGGGGGGCCCTGCCATGCTAGCTGGAACGGGGGAGCCCCCTGTGCCAGCAGAAAGAGGGAGTCCCCTGTGCCAGCGGGAGTGGGGGAGCCCTCCCCGTGGCAGCGGGAACGGTGGAGCCCTGCTGTTCCATCGGGAACAGAAGAGCCTCCCATGCCAGCGGGAATGGGGGAGCCTTGCCGTGCTAGCGGGAACGGGGCAGCCCCGCCATGCCAGTGGGAATGGGGGAGCCCCGCCGTGCTAGCAGGAACGGGGACCCCCCATGCCAACGGGAACTGTTGAGCCCCACCGTGCGAGCGGGGACGGGTGAGCCCCGCCATGCTAGCTGGAATAGGGGACCTCCGCCATACCAGCAGGAACGGGGGAGCCCCACCCTGCTAGTGGGAACGGGGTAGCCCCGCTGTACCAGCAGGAACGGGGGAACCCTGTCATGCTAGCGGGAACAGGGGAGCCCCGCCATGCCAGTGGGAACGGGGAGCCACGTCATGCAAGTGTGAACGGGGGAGCCCTGCCATGCCAGTGGGAATGGGGGAGTCCCACCGGGCCAGCATGAACGGGGGAGCCCCGCCATGCCAGCAACAATGGGGAAGCCCCTCTGTGCTAGCGGGAGCACGGGAGCCCCATCCTGCCAGCGGGAACGGGGGAGCCCCGCCGTTCTAGTGGGAACGGGGGAGCACTGTCGTGCCAGCGGAAAGGGTGGAGCCCCACCGTTCTAGTGGGAACAGGGGAGCACTGTCGTGCCAGCGGGAACGGTGGAGCCCCGCCATGCCAGCGGGAACGGTGGAGCCCCGCCATGCCAGCGGGAACTGCCCCCCCACCATGTTTGTGGAGAACGCTGGCGAGAAACATCGATCCCACATAAAAGTGGGTAAAGATGTAGACAAAGAAGAAGAAGAAGAAGAAGAAGAAGAAGAAGACCTTTTGGAAATCTCTTAACAGGCCCCAGAATACGAAAGTCTTCAAAATCCTCTCAACTCCTGGTTTAACTCCAAGTTGTCTTTCGTCATCAATAGGAAAGTATAATGCTTTCCTATCAGCGCTTCAAAAGAGTCTCAGTCTCTCTGTGAGGAAAAATATGGAATACTGGTGTATTCCCAAATCGGCTTGAAATTGTCATTCTTCTTCGAGCAGAAATGTTAGAAAGGTATAAAGATCGTTTTGATCGTTTTATTGATCAAACCAAATTGAGAGGAACTAGTCCAACGAATACTCTGAGGAAAGAGTTTGTTGCTCTCATCAGAATCCCTAAAAGATTGATACGCAATCGGGACGTCAAACCGAAAGTTAGCTTACGGGAAGAGGAGGTAAAGAACGAAGGATCCGACTAATCAAACAATCAACGAAAAGACACAAGATTGAAGGCGTAAATGAAAATGAGACACGGAGAGGAGAGGAGACAAGTGGGAGAAAATGTATGGATAAAGATTCTCTTGGAATATAAAGGGTCCAATTACAGGAAGGCCCGAGATTAAAAAAATGTTTAAATCGCAGTTAATAACTGAACGGGGTACCTGCACACACACTCACGTGTGTACATATATGTAGGCTATATATATATATATATATATATATATATATATATATATATATATATATATATATATATATATATATATATAGATATATATATATATATATATATATATATATATGTATATATATATATATAAATATATATATAAATATAAAAGAATTTAATAACAATAACAATCAATTAAAGTGGAAAAAAATGAATACACATATGCGGGGTGGTATATACACTTACACATATATATATATGTGAATAAAACAATCAAATTAAAAAAATAAACAAAAGATATAGTCAAAATTAGATATAAAGTTATGCTTATATCCCAAAGAAACAGTCACACATACAGATGATAGAAATTAGTTCATAATTAAATATATCAAAATCCATCTTATATTATATTGTGCAAAATCTACGTTAACTCAGAACAAAGAAAAGAAGCACTGTAACAACGAAAAGGTACGGAGGGTTGCCATAAATTGGCTCCAATATTCCCGCAATTATAGAATAAAACATCCCCAAAATTACAGTGATATAGGCTACAGCCGCTACACACACATACACACACGCACACACGCGCACGCACACACACACGTATATTTACACATATCACAGATAAAAGAAAGAATTAAAGATAAAGATAAAATTATATGTCAATCAGAGTAAAAACATGCAAACAGATTTATAAAAGGAACAAATATACATAAAACTAACATAAATGATATAAAGGAAAATAAATCTTCACTGAAGCTGACCAATGTGATCCGAAAGTGAAACATGCGCATTTGAAGAAGAAAACTGAAAACAAGGAAAATTTGAGTAACAAACGATGATCAACAATTATATCCCACGATCCACATCACACCACAGCATCACTTTGCACATAAAAAATGTACCATTTCATCTAATTTTTTGGATGACTCGGGGACACATTAGTATTAGCCTTAGTAATGATTCACATTGCGGGGGTAGCAGTGTTACCAAAATGGATAGAGGATTTTTCAGTAAAAATAATAGTACCCGCATTGACGCTTATATATATATATATATATATATATATATATATATATATATATATATATATATATATATATATATATATATATATATATGTACACACATTTAGAGAGAGAGAGAGAGAGAGAGAGAGAGAGAGAGAGAGAGAGAGAGAGAGAGAGAGAGAGAGAGAGAGAGAGAGCTGCTTTTTATTATGAAAGCACCAGCGGTCCTCTATATTCCCTATTGAGTAACTAATTTATTAAGAATTAAAATATTCTTTTTAGTACCTTACTATAATATGCTTTGTAAATTTGAATGAACCAAACCCCTTCAATACCTCTATTCCTTAAGATTGTGATCACCTGTCCCAACGGAAACAACGAAAGATTGAATTTGTGCTCATTTCAAATTTATTGTAGAAAAAATAGCGTCTACATGTACGTATTTGCCTCTCAGGAATTGAAGACTTTAGATATGTTACTCGACATTTATAAGACTCTTTGTCCAATCTGATACGCATGAGAAAGGGATAATGTCTTTTGTTTTAGAAGTATAGGTAAGGGTGTCTAGTTTCAGTTTAGATGCTCACCAGAACGCCAGCCGGGCAAGCCCACCCACAGCAGTGACCTCCCCAGTAAACAGCTCAAACTCACGGTCCCAGGCTGGGATCGATCTGCCGACATGCGATTGCTAGGCAAACATGTGACACTGTACTAGCCCAAGGTCTACATATATAGTCCCTGTTTTTAGCATACCGGTTGATGGAATGATAAGAAAGAGTAACATAATTTAGCCGAGTATATATATATATATATATATATATATATATATATATATATATATATATATATATATATATATATATATTATATATATATATATATATATATATATATATATATATATATATATATATATATATATATATATATATATATATATATATATATATATATACACACACACACACACACATATATATATATATATATATATATATATATATATATATATATATATATATATATATATATATATATATATATATATATAAGTTTAGTAATGACTTTGGTGATGTTGACAGGTGCTTTTTTCTTATTGAATAAGGTAGTAAATGCGATTAGCAGTTCTCGTAAAACTGAAAAGGAAATGATTTATCTAAAACTAGTATCTTCTTCCTATAAGTATTTTCTGTTCTTTATAAAATGATGTAAAAAAATTACGTTTTCTTGCATGTAATAAATCTAAAGTTTTGAGAAGATCGTGTGTTGAATAAATCACGTTATCCAATAAAAAACTTCTCGTGTATAAGATAAAAATTTCCTTCTGTTTTCTTTGATAAGGCGAAGTGTATATCTCGCTTGTATTTGAATACACTGAAAGCATGCGAGAAGGTCATTGAAGGTCTCTCGTGTTGACGTCTATCACTAATATACAAGGAGAGTTGATTGTTGTCTGAAGCTTAAAGTCCCAGTAATAGTCTTGGAGCTTCTCTTCCTTAGTAAATAATGGTGCTTCGAGACAGCTATTAATTAACCAGCAGATTATGACGTTGTGTTTCTAATTCAGGTTTTATACAGATACGCTGAAATTAGTTGCCACACGATCGTCTCGGTTTCCAAAGTTGCATTGTTGTGTTTCTGTTGATAATTGAGTATATATCTTTTAGAATTTCATATTTATGTAATTAAACACATTGAGATTGGACATTAATGACATGGAAACTTTTTGCCATAGTTGCCATGTTATCTTACGTGTAGATGCTTTGTTTTGAATCACTTTAATAGGTGGTTACTGTTCAAGTCGTCTCGAAGTCATGAATGTCTTGTGAATATCCGGGAATACATTTTGATACATTTCGATAAAACGGCTTTGTCTGCAATATGTGTTGCAGACTTGTGCTTTTAGTGAATTTATTGTGTGTGTATGCATATTAGAGAAAAATGTGGACTGAAGACAATTCGGTCTACAAATATTCCGACAAAAAGTTTATATATATATATATATATATATATATATATATATATATATATATATATATATATATATATATGTGTGTGTGTGTGTGTGTGTGTGTATATATATATATATTTATACGTATATATATGTATGTATATATATATATATATATATATATATATATATATATATGTGTGTGTGTGTGTGTATGTAAATTCGTTTCACATCAATATAAAAATTCTACACTGGGCAAACTATCAATGCTTACCTTAGGCCCAATATTACAATCTATAGTGAATGTTTTATATAAGTGCGAATTATTTTCCTCCAAGTTTTTAAAATCTCTTTCATACATTCATTCACAAGTGTCACTTTACATAAATCCTAGAAATATATGGATTATTTTCTTGACTATTTGTCGTTAGTGGTTTATAGTTCATGATGAAAATATTGTTTGCTCCATAGCATCAAGCGTTTTCTGATTTAAACCAGGAATTTCCTTTGCATAGTGAGAATTTCTGTGTAGTTTTATATTTCAACATC
Organism: Palaemon carinicauda; assembly: GCF_036898095.1. NCBI lineage: Eukaryota > Metazoa > Arthropoda > Malacostraca > Decapoda > Palaemonidae > Palaemon > Palaemon carinicauda. Next base: position 50,640,478 of record NC_090764.1, on the reverse strand, counting down.
ATCTCATTAGCTCAGAAATGAATCACTTAGTGTTAAGAATGAAAAGTATTAACCATTTGAATCCAACTCCACGTTCTTTGTTTGAGCAAGTGCGTGGTTTGATTGATTGATTGATTGATTTGAAGTTTTCTGACATCCTGCCATCAAAGGTCATTGACGTTTGAGCAAGTGCGTGGCCAAATGGGTTTGTTGGAAGAAGGGGTGGGAGTATAGAAGGGGCGTGCTTCACCTTAGTCTTACTAATGTCACGAAAGAGCAAACATTGTCATACCGCAGTGACTTATGTCTTTCGCTTCTCTCAAGCACATCTCACTTCTCTCAAGTATATCTCTCACTTCTCCCCGGTATATCTCTTGCTTTTCTCAAGTATATCACTCACTTCTCTCAAATATATCCCTCGCTTCTCCCAAATATATCTCTCGCTTCTGTCATGTATATGTCTCACTTCTCTCAAGAATATCTCTCGCTTCTCTCAAGTATATCTCTCACTTCTCCCAAGTATATCCCTCGCTTCTTTCATGTATATCCGTTGCTTCTCCCAAGCAGGGAATATTTACTGAGAACTGGCCGAAAAAAACAATAAGAGATAATATTTCAAGGAAACTTGAACACACAGCTCGTGATATCTAATGACTGGCCTATTGGAAACGTCCCTACCTGGCATTCTGTTGGACAGGAGGTAGAATCCGCTCAAACTCAATATTTTCTTATAGTGATTGCAACCTCACCATTCTTGTGAGCTGTGGATGGGAGGATTGGGGGATCCTATATGTCTTCCTGCTGAGTCATCAGCAGCCATTGCCTGGCCCTCCCTGATCCCAGCTAGGGTGGAGAGAGGGCTAGGGCGCTGATCATATGAATATATTGTCAATCTCTAGGGCATTGTTACTGTCTCTTTCCTCTGCCTTTCATGAGCGAATTTTAAACGAGAGACCCCTAATTCTCCTAGAAAGCTTCATGGCTAGTGGTAGCTTTGTTGAATTTTACCGTATTTTCTTCCTTTCTAGTGATAGAGAATAGCGTTTTATCCGCGCCCGTGTTCATGCCACTAAAATCAACAAATGATGAGCTGTTAGAGTTCTCTTGCTTGAGCATACACTCGGACACACTATTCTATCTAATTTCTCTTCCTCTTGTTTTGTTAAAGTTTTTATAGTTTATGTAGGAAATATTTATTTTAATGTTCTTACTGTTTTTAAACTATTTTATTTTGCCTTGTTTCCTTTCCTCGCTTGGCTATTTTCCCTGTTGGGGCCCCTGGGCTTATAGCATCCGGCTTTTCCAACTAGGGCTGTAGCTTAGCAAGTAGTAGTAATAATAATAATAATAATAATAATAATAATAATAATAATAATAATATTGCAAGTTGTCGACATCACATGGCAACATGAAATAGTGTCAAGTAACTTACACTGTTAAAAATTTGCAGTAAAAAACGGTACAATTCGCTCAACATTTATTCCAGGATTTTAACCGTTTCAAAAACGGTCATATTGACGTAAAAAATTGATATTACGATCTCCAACCGGTAAAAGATAATAATAAAGTAAGGTAAAATTACGGTCGCCCGTATTTTACTGAAATACGGTTGAGAACGGTATATTTT
>NC_090764.1:50623872-50631372 GCF_036898095.1 Palaemon carinicauda | reverse complement strand
AATACGGTCTGCTGTGATTTTAAACTAATAGTGCCGCTGTAGAAACAAATGGGCAGAAGTTTTAAAGGTGTAATTTGGGTAAAAGTGACGAGAGATTAACGGGCTTCTATAATGTCATTCAGGTTATGGTAAGAAAGACATTTTCAAAAGTAAAACATCAGTATGCCTCTTGTACACTACAACCAGAGATTTTAAACTTATATCGGTTTCCTTAGTATTACGATTACCGGTAATTAATTGCATTGTAGTACTATTATTTCTTGTGAAAACTCCACCTTAACATGCGCATTTTGATAAGTCGTTAATAAATAATACTATCTCTCTCTCTCTCTCTCTCTCTCTCTCTCTCTCTCTCTCTCTCTCTCTCTCTCTCTCTCTCTCTCTCTCTCTCTCTCTCTCTATATATATATATATATGTATATATATATATATATATATATATATATATATATATATATATATATATATATATATATATATATATATATACACTACATATATGCATTGGCAATAGTAGTAGCATTAGTGGCTGTTGTAACAGTAGTGCTAGAAAGAAAACTAGTATCGTGATCAGTTTTAACTTTTATTTCATTCTGCAACTGTATGTGTTGTGTGATGAGATTCTCTCTAGCTTTGATAAAATATAGACTTTCCGTATGTCTTATAATTAGCAAACAACGAGACCGATATTTGCCTAGAAGAAACAGGTAACCAAAGACCACAAATAATGGATGGCAGCGAATGTCACGCACTATTCATGAGTCCGGGTGCTCAGCGCGTTGCTGTAATTAGCTAAATGTTATTGCAGTATGCTATGCAGTAATCATTGCTCTGTGTTCGTTAACAACATTAGTAAAATTGCTAAAAGCACTTCACTTACAATATTTGGGAACGTCTGTTCCAAGAGACGAACAGTTATAGCATGTGATAGGAAAATGTCAACCGAGCTACAAATCAAGATCTATAGCTCATTAATAAGACCAGTGTTAATGTATGGCTTAGAAACGCGGGCTCTAAGACAAAAAGAGAAAGCCAAGCTTCAAAGAATAGAGATAAGAATGCTGAGGTGGATTATGGGAGTATCAGTGCTTGAACTATTGGAAAAATAATGAAATTAGAAGAATGGCAGGCATAGTAAAGATTACAGAGGTGATAAAAGTGTCAAGACTGAGATGGTGTGGGCACGTGTTGAGTGGGTGGTTAGATGGTGGGAGGGAGTGAGAGGGGCTTTGGGAGTAACCTGTCGTGAGGGGGTGGGGGAGATCGAGAGGGAGGCAGAGAATTAGATGTCGAGATAGGGTGAAGGATGATATGGAGAGATGTTTGGTGGACGTTAATGTCTTTGATGGATGGCTTTGGAGAGGGCGCATCAGGCAACCGACCCCTTAATACAGGGATAATGGGGTGTGAAAAGAAGTTCCAAGAGACATAGGAATTTAGGTAATACATTCTTAGTCGTATCATATATTATTTTGATCATAGTTTCAATCGAGAGAGATTAGAATGAAGTTTTTCACACCGAGCATCAAGATAAATCACTGGAGTTTAAGCTGTCAATACAATTTATGTGAGAAGTACAATCAATTGCGGCCACTAAAATAAACGGAATAAAAGTTGTCTATGTCATTTTAGCGAAATGGATAAAAATTTACGGCCACTAAAAGAGTCTTTAGGTAAAATGATTTTATACATTTATTAAAGTAAATCACATCTCATATTCCTGTCTAGGTTGAACTCTGGGTGTCAAGTTTCCTTGTTGTTTTTCAAACGGAACAAGATTAATTGTTCTTTATAAGGGATTTTGAGGAATTCTGAATTTATTGGGTAAGATTTTCTTTGTCATAATCTAATATGATGCCTCATATTCTGTCGTCTTGTTTCCATAATCAATATAGTTAACGTGAACTTGTTTTCAAGAGCACGAGTCTACTAGATACACGTGCTTGCTTTTTTTGTGATTACCCAAAGAGTTATGGATGATTTTTTATAGATTAATCATGGAATTTCCTCTTATTAAATTTCGTTCTTTAATCCCATATATCATTTTCCTGTATAATAGGCCACAAAAGCCACTGTATTAAATGTAATTACATATATGGTATTTGGTAAAAATAATTTTTGTTCTGGGATGATTTTCTTTCTGTTACAAAAAGTTTCTTGGCAACTGAAAACTTCGGCAGTATTTATTTTGTGGTAGATAAATAGGTGTCTAATATCTAAAAAAAATTTTTTAGCTCCATGCTTATTATTTGAACATTTCTTATAACAAAGCAAGTACAATTACAATCGACAATTCAAGCCCCAAGGGCATGTAGTTCTATCAGCAATTAATATTATTATTATTATTATTATTATTATTGTTGTTGTTGTTGTTGTTGTTGTTGTTGTTGTTGTTGTTGTTGTTGTTGATTTAGTTTTAAATGTTGTTGCAATAATCATCATCATTATAAGAATAATTACCTTAATCTGTTTAAGGACCCTGCAATCTTACCCCTCTTTTTTCTAAACGTTCTCCAAAAGCATCTCTGGCCAAATTTCAGTAAACAAACTGTCTGTCTACAAATAAGGAGACATATCTTTCTACGTCATTCCTTTTTCGTAGAAGCGCTTTGGGTGTTAACCTCCCACACTTATTTTCTTCAAGGGTTGTTTTCCTGGTCATGTCTTGTATATATTCTTAATTAATTAGAGTATCATACAGCGTAATCAAAGTTAACTGTCAACTCCACATTATCTAAGGACCACGGAAACAAGGAAGTCTTCAACGTGTTCTTGAAAGTCTTAATATCTTCAATCCTTCGGATGTCTAGTGGGAGCTTGTTATACAATCTTGGGTTCGTGTTTACGAGAAACATCAGCACTCGACATAGGCAAGTGTTGGAGGATAGTCATAAAGGATAACCAGATTTTAGAAACTTTCTGCAATATTTGCACGATGCTTACCAATCTTACAGCAAGAACAGCGTGTTGTAAAGGCTTTTAGAAAGATTAGTATGCACGCAAAGAATGAATACTGTAACACCAAAAGATAGCATTTATTATTATTATTATTATTATTATTATTATTATTATTATTATTGTTGTTGTTGTTGTTGTTGTTGTTGATGTTGTTGCTGTTGTTGTTGTTGTTGTTGTTGTTACTAGCCAGTTTACAACCGTAGCTAGAGAAGCTGTATCGTATGGTACAAGCCTGGTGGCTTCAACTGGGAAAGCAGCCCAGCAAGGAAAGGAGATAAGGAAATAACAAATGAACAATATATGAAGAGTAATGAATAAAAAATGTAGAATATTTAAAAATCAGTGACAACGTTGAAATAGATCTTTTCTATGTAAACTATGAAAAGAGGCTTATATTTGTACAAATTATACAGTACATCGCTGATACGAAATTTACGGATTAAATCCACTCAAACATTTAATTTTGTAAGTTAATCGTTTGTTGTGGCAGTTACATAGATCAACAAGTAAATGCTGGGAGGACGATTGATGAATACTTCTTTCTCCATAAATCCAATTAGTCTTTTCAGTCATATTAGAGTATTTGTCAACACTTCAGTAAACTTATTTTAAACTTTCAAATATTTGAAAAATCTAATAAAAAAAAACTTATAAACTAGCTAATCTAAGATTTAAATTATATTTGTAATAAACAATTTGCTAAATGCTTAAAGAAAATTTGACATAAACCGACGCTTTATACATCTTTTCTGAGTTTGTGCAAGATAACCTTGGTTTTTAATTTCTTGTTTTGCTGTTTACTTTTCACTTGCTAAATAACCTGTTTTTCCTCACTCGTTTATTCTGTGTTTTCTGAGAGGGTAAGATTTTGAGGCTTTCCTTTGATAGGGTAGAATGAATCATTTTATGATAGATTTTAGTCAATTGAATTAATGAACAATCGTACGGACGTATTATCTTATCGACTCGATAGGTGGATACGGATGATAAATGGACAAAAGTGCGTGAGTTTTGACTATTGCACGCGTGTGCGCTGCTCGCTCGCACATCCTGGATTCTATGAACATTTTGTGCATCTTCTAAGGAACGGCGTCCAATAACCCCATCAAAACACCATTGATTGTCACAGAGAGGGAATGGGTGAGGTGACCTTGCCTGCGTGAATCCCAAAATGTAAGTCGTAGAAAATTCATGTCTATCGATTTTCCCTCCCGCTGTCTTTTACTGAATTATGCTGAGCTATTTTTATGAGATTTTCCTGCAGTGTATTGTTAGTGTCATGGAATTCATGATATCATTCAACTAATGCTCTAACACGACTGACATTAACTTATAAACGTACACAAATACAAACACGCACGGTCGCATATATGCATGTTTTAGTTCTCACCAGACGTATATTTCCCTTAGACGTGGTGGCGCCAGAGAGTATTACCTTTTCGGTTTTTTCTGCGTGTATTTATAATGTAAAGTTGCTATTCCAACGCCCTGTTCCACGGTTTTATGATGGACACCCATCCAAGCACTGACCTAACTCAACGTTACTCAACTTTGTTTCACGATGTTCCAATTCAGTATTATGATAGCTTTTAGATATAAAGAGTTCATGTGGTACTTTTTCATATATTATTTTACAACTGAAGATGAATTCCGAGACATAATGGTGATTTAAATACTTTTTTATTTAAATATAACTTTATATTCCTGCAGAAATAAACCAAAATAATACTATTTTCAAAATAATAATAGTTCTATTGCGACAGTGCCTCGTATTTCATGTCTATTTTCCGGTCTTTTCTGACGCTGGAATTTTCAATGAAATTCTCAATGGAGATGAATGGGCCACTGAATATGGAAGCCAGTCTTTTTTATCACCCTGGAAGTTATATTCTAATTCAAAATATTGATTGTCGTGAGAAATGCACCAATAGGAAATGGTTGATATGCTGCATAAATCGCTCATCAATTAGAAAATGTATGTTCATACGAGTTGTTATTGATAAAGTAATATATAGTTTAATGGATTAACGTACAGTATCTACAAATTCCTCAATGTTACATGACAAGTTACTTTACTAGGGTTTCCAACCCAAAAAGCCTTTATAATTTAAAAATTTTAACGGATTAAATGTTTAAATATGTGTATAATATCTCCATATACAAAATTACACAAAATACTAATTATTTCTTCACCGTTAGTAATAGAAGAAGCTCTAAATTCTTAGATTAAGCTGAATTCCATCATATAATTATGAAATGAATGAGATTTATTGTAACCACAAATCTTCCATTCTCATATTCCCAACTTTACTTATAATCTAGTCTAATTCTCCTAAAAGAATCATTTCATTTAACAAAGTATCTATTGTGCAATAATTTATAAAGATTCAGGCTACTGCTGTCATTATCTAAAACTATCCTCTCCCTTTTTCTATTCCAGCTGTCTTTAATCATTGACATTGGCGATTTGGTTTTTCTCACGTTTGGCCAAATTAATTATATTTTGCAGTACAAGAAAATGCAAATAAATTTAAAACTATAGTCTGATGCATTTTTCCCAGAGACACATTGCCTACATATCAAAACTGTATCATCTTTTGATCGTTGTTCGGTACTTAAGGTCGAAACAGCATTGGGACTGTCAACAAAACCAATCACATTTTTCTTTCCCTAAGCACTCGTGTAAATCGTGTATGGTAAACAATTCTGCAGAGGTGTTCGTACTACTACTACGAATTCGTGTGTATATCCTTTCATGTATTTTAATTACAAAGTAATTTTTAATAACTACACCCAAGGATTCACAGAAAAGGGATATTTCCAGAATTACAACCTTCATGTCTTCTTTTGATTTACATTAGCTTATAATATCCTGTAAATTTCCATAGAATTTATGACTAGAAATTTCATCTATTGGTCACACTCGGATGACACACGAGTTTCTGCTTGCTGGCCAACACCAACCATATTGCGACGACTGTTTGGTACCATTGACCGTGATGCATTTGTTGACTGAATGCCCCAATTATAGCACAGAAAGAAATAGATATCTGTTTGAGGCTCGTTGTGAAGATGGCAGGTTCATCCTTGCCAAGATCCTTGGACATGATTTGTTGTACAATGCTAGTGGCATTTTTAAATTTATATCAAAAGCAGGTCTTCTTAATGCTACTTAACTTTTATAACACATTTACTTTTCTAGTTTTAAGTGAATATTCTTTTTAATCTTTATTTATAATAAAGGATATTGGCGTCAATGACCGATGTCAGGATGCCAGAGAACTTCAAATCAATCAGTCAATCAATCATCTATTAGCACATCAAAGTGCATAAGGCTGTGGATACCTCGTTTAGGAACACCAAAATAAAAATACTTCTTATTGAGAGTCGTGCCCTTGCAACATTACAGCACTCTTTCTCTCTTACTCAAATTATCAGAAATCTATCCCAATCAACGTATTTTTTTTTATTCCTTTGTTAGAAGAGCACTCTATTAGTAGACCTTTGTTCGCCTTATCAGAAGCCTGATTCAGGTCCGAATACAATCTCCAATTAGTATTAGCGTTACTAAGGCACCTTTATAAACAATCAACAATTTGAAGTACTGATTGTCACAAAACCATAAATTTTATCAGAAAGAAGCCAGCAAATTATATAAATTATTATTATCATTATCATTATTATTATTATTATTAGCCAAGCTACAACCCCGGTTAGAAAAGCAGACTGCTACAACAGGGAAAATAGTCCAGTGAGGAAAGGAATTAAGCGATTAGCAGATAAACTATATAAGTAATGAATAGAAAATTTAATATCAGTAACAATTTCAAAATAGATCTGTTATATACTGTATACACTATGTAACGAGACTTATGCTAAACTGCTCAACAGAAAAGCATTTATAAAAAGTTTGAACTTCTGAAATTCCACTAATCATACTACTTTATCACGAAGATCAGTCCACAGATCTTTTCACAGCTGGAATAAAACTTCTTAAATACCCTGGAGTCTGGGAAGAAGTGAGTGCAATGGATGATATGAATTATGAGAAATCTTAATTAACATGCATAAAAGAACCAATGGAAGGAAGGTACCAAAAATTGATAACCAAATCAGGAATAAGGTGAAATCCAACCGAGGCCCATTGCGTCAATAGGCTTAGGAGGAGATGATGATGATGAAGTTTATATCGAACAAATTAAGATGCGAGTCATCAGCGAAGACCAGTCATGCGAGCAATAATTGAATCAAGGTAGAATGAATGAATTAGAACATTTCCTAAATATAGACTGATATCTGAAATTTGTCCAGTATTCATTCCAAAACCTACTGTTTCTGTTCATTACCATGTTCAATAAATGTATTCTTAGTTTCTCTGGTTGTAGCTTTACCAGAGTCTTACTCAATTTACTGTACAGTAGTGGTTTCGTAACACCTTTTCTCAACTTCTTACTATTTTATCATTATGATATATAAGTTTATTACTTTCATGACCAAGCTTTCCTTGGGTTTGTGCATTTTAAAACTGATTACTTCTAGTAA
>NC_090764.1:50611372-50618872 GCF_036898095.1 Palaemon carinicauda | reverse complement strand
AAAGGAAAATAAAATATTCTAAGAAGAGTAACAACAATAAATATCTCCTATATAAACTATAAAAACTTTAACAAAACAAGAGGAAGAGAAATAAGATAGGAGAGTGTGCTCGAGTGTACCCTCAAGCAAGAGAACTCTACCCCAAGAGAGTGGAGTTCCATGGTACAGAGGCTATGGCACTACCCAAGAGTCGGTAATAATGGTTTGATTTTCAAGTGTTCTTCTTTTAGAAGAGCTGCTTGGTATCGCTAAAAAGTCTTCTATCCTTGCCAAGAGGGAAGTAGCCACTGTTTAACTTAGTTAACCCCTTGAGCAAAGAATAATTTTTCGGTAATCTCAGTGTTGTCAGGTGTATGTGAACAAAGGAGAATGTGGAAAGAATACGCCAGACTATTCGGTGTATTTGTAGGCAAAGGAAAAATGAGCCGTAACCGGTGGCTTGTGCCCTGACTAACCTACTACCCATAGAATTGATAAAAGAACTGTATCCTGTTACAGGAGTTGAACTATTGCAGTTGTACTCATTATGAGATAGACTTGATTGAATCTATTACTGAATTAATTTGCAATAACATTTATAATTTAATCAAGACGTACACTTGGGCATCTAAACTGCCCATTTAACCTCCCCACTTGGCTGTTGGGATATGAACTCCATCAACGAAGGCACCTCTGTGCTCGCAAAATGCAAGTGGTATGGATCTTTTCTGCTGTTTTGTTCTACAAATGTTTGTATGCAGGTTTTTTCCATCTTTGTACCATATATTACATCCTAAGAATCTCTATGAATAAATCAGTCCTCTTAAAGATGTCGCTAGACGAAACTAGTGAGGATTCACTCAACATTTTCATTTACCTTGTGGTTCAATAAAGAAACACACATACCAACACACTTGCACGCACACGTATATATATGTAAATGAGAATGTTGAGTGTATCCTCAATTGTTTCGTCTTACGACATACGCACACACACACATATATATATATATATATATATATATATATATATATATATATATATATTTATATATATATTTATATATATATATATATATATATATATATATATATATATATATATATATATATATATATATATATATATATATATATATATATATATATATATATATATATATATATATATATGTATATATATATATATATATATATATATATATATATATATATATATATATATATATATATATATATATATACACACACACAGTGGAACCTCTACACACGAACGTATCTACATCCGAATTTTCCAACACCCGAAGTAAAATTCGAGCAATTTTTCGACTCTACACTCGAATTTTATTTCGACACACGAAGTAAGCAATTTTTGTCGTACCGGTTGTATCCAAATTTGTCGACACGCGAAGTACAATTCGAACACGTTCCTACTCTACACCCGAATTTTTTTTCGACACGTAGATGGTACTCATAGCGCCGGATGTATTTTTTATTTCCGCCGATAGAAGGCAGCATTTCTACCTCGGAGGGACCCTCAATTAGCGTGGCTTGGGACATTACTCTGTTCTCGTCGGCTTCGTGTGGTTGTGCCCTGTGCGTTCTGCTATTAACTGTGTTTTAATCGTGATTTTTTACGTTCATCCTTTTACGGTATTTTACGTAAATCAAGGGTCCTAAAAGGCTTAGTTTCACAAGTGGTAGTGGTAGTGGTGAGAAAAGGAATAATGAAATGCTTTCTTTAGAAGTAAAGCAAGGAATTATTGAAAAGCATGAGCGTGGCGTCCGCGTGAGTGAACTTGCAAAAGAACATCACGACGAACTTTCTACAGAGGAGCTCAAGGAACTCCATGCTATGTCTGAGCACATGAGTGATGACATGGAAGGGATCGAGGAGGTAGAACATGTGTTAGGTTCGGCGCAAATAAAAGAGGTGTTAGGAAAATATCAAGACGTGGTCGACTTCATCGACAAATACCATCCAAATAAATTGCAGGTTTGTCGTGTAGCTGCACAGTTCGATGATGTTTCCCTAACTTATTTTCGAAACATTCTGAAAAGCTGTACCAAGCAAGTTTCTATCGATAACTTCTTTAAAAAGCTATGAAGCGAACTCGTGATGAAGAGGAAGGAAGTGGTTCAAAGAAAACGGCAAAGAGTGAAGCGAAAGAAATTGAAACTAAGAAAACGGCAAAGATTGAAGAGAAAAAAATTCAATCAATTTTAAGTGTAGCGTGAAAGTGATTAAAATTAATCATCAAAAAGAAAAAAAGAAAATGTAGAAAAAAATATAAAATATAAAAATAAAAAAAAATAAATAAGCTAAGTTAGGTTAAAGTTCACTTAGTGTAAGTTAGAAAAAGTTATGGTAGTGTACGATTATTGTAGTCACCCTCTCTACCTCCTCGCCGCCCGTCCGTCTCCTCTCTGCGTAGCAAGACCGACACCTGCGCTGGACTTTCTAAGGTAAAGTGACGCTAAAAACCCGTTTCTTATTTATTATTTCTTTATAATTATTCTTTTTTACATGTCTATTATCTAATTGAGTGTGCATTATTGTCATGTGTAATTATGTGTAGTAATTTATTAAGGAGTTATCATAGGTTTTTGGGCTCAACCACGGATTAATCCTATTTCAATGTATTCTTATGGCAAAATTCATTTCTACAACCTAACATTTTCTACACCCGAAGTCGGTTGTGGAACGGATTAAATTCGTATGTAGAGGTACCACTGTATATATATATATATATATATATATATATATATATATATATATATATATATATATATATATATATATGTGTGGGTGTGTGTGTGTGTGTGTGTGTGTGCGCGCGCGTGTGTGTGTGTGCGCGCGCGTGTGTGTGTATGTGTGCAAAACAATGTTGCAATTGAATTTCAGATACAGACATCTTTTCTCATTTTCCTTTTCCTTGTAAATTCAGACTAAATTTCTTTTTGTTTGTGAAATGTTTCAAGACAGTTAGTTTCTTAAACCTGGAGATTAAAAGGAACGCGCTGACATGCTCTTATGTCTCTGATATGAATGAAGTCAGGGTTTCTTTTCCGGGGGATTACTTTGATGACCTTGCAGAGGATTTAATAGAATTGCCAGAAGATCCGAAAGTCTTTGCCCGATTTCCAAATAAATTAGATTTCGAAAGGTCTTTGAAGAATTAAAATGCCAAGCGAGACAGAAAATTAGGAACTAATATCTATTAGCAATTAGTATCCTTGTATCTTGATACCAGAATTGGAAATTTTTTAGAATTGCAGCGCTGCAAATGACCTTCAGTCCCTTGAAACGGCAACAAGGCTTGTTTTGCTTTTTTCATATATTATTGAACATGTTTTGATGATAGAAAAACCTAAATTTCACAAAGCATAACTTAGTTTTCACTGGTTTTAATTGAATAAAAAAAAAAAAAAAAAAAAACGCAATTAGACTGAACCTCGTAGAGGTTAGTCTCCATTTAAGCCAAAGCGTAAACAAGGCACTCCCACACAAACACGGTTTGCTTAGTCTCTGGTTTGACCGAGAGAAAACTGTTTGGAAATATGATAGTCATCCTTTTCGTTACGTTTACTTTAATCAATCTTATCAAACAAAGCTCATTTCCGTTAGCAGTGTTGACAAAAGGGGAATTAGTGTTTGCTCAGCAAAATTTAGATTTATGAGCAAGTACTGCTGGGAACCTTTTCTCGGGTAATGGTACTTAAAGGCTCAAAATGACAGTATTTTAAATATCGAGTTATTGACGATGTTGTGGATCCTCGAGATTGATTGATTGATTTAAGGTTCTCAGGCATCCTGGGATCCTCGAGAGGCATTTTTAAATTCCTTTGAGATATCAAGTTCATTTAAAGAATTAACCAATTTCAGTAGTTCAGGCTGTGACGTTTAGTATAGTTGATGAGAATGATAGTGATATAGATTAGAGTGGATGGGATATAAGAGCAGCAAGAAGAGGGCAAAAGAGCGAGTACTGGATCGGTCAGGTGAAAGGTTTTGTGAAAGGCAGTCCTGAGATACTTCCACTTTCTTAAATGTACCTCGAGAGAAGATTTAATTGAAAAGCTAGTAATTTACCGTAAATATGAGAAAGAACCTGGTGAATTTCAATTTCGAGTGGTCCTTCATCCTTCTTTGGTTAAGTACGCACTTTAAATTATATGTGTAAGGCCGTATATTCAGTGCTTTGGTCTTGAAAGATAAATTTGGGGATTGTCATGCATGTTGCTATAAGTCTCAAGGAACTGTTGTGCCAAGGGTACAGCAGTGTTCCCTACCTCTCGTTATGGTTCATCGAGTGCTTTTTGACGCAGTGGGTCCGTTTCTAACATGCACCACATCATGAATATAGTTGTATATTTTTTGGGGGAGGTGCTTTTACACGGTACTAGCATGTGTAAGCAGTGTATGACAAGGCGGCAAAGTCGGTTTGCTTTGAATAATACTTAGAATGAATCAGTCGGGGATGTGCCCTTTTTTTCTTAGCGTACGGGCAGGATCCCATCCGATCCTATTTCATGGTGGTGGACTCCGCACCTGGAGCAATATTGGGTACACCGAGATTTTTGGCAAGAGCGAACGAAAAATTTCGCACAGATTATGATGAAATATTTTTCACCTTACCTGTGACAAATCACCTGGTGACCAAATATTTCTGATAGACATCGTAATCGATACAACGTAAACATAGGGCGTCATACGTGAAATAATGAAAGAAAATCAAAAGGCGAGTTCTCTTGTTTGAGGGTACACTCTGGCACACTAATCTACCTAATTTCTCTTTCTCTTTTTTTGTTAAATATACTTATTTCAATGTTGTTACTGTTCTTAAAATATTTTATTTTTCCTTGTTTCCTTTCCTCACTGGGCTATTTTCCCTGTTGGGGCCCCTGGGCTTATAGCGTCCTGCTTATCCAACTAGGGTTGTAGCTTAACTAATAATAATAATAATAATAATAATAATAATAATAATAATAATAATAATAATAATGATAATATACATGTCGTAAACAGATCTTTTGGCACTGGAAAGTCCCCTTCCCCATTCTAGGCAAACGTGAATATTAAGTGGGGCCCTTTCGTTAACTTGTTTGGATGTGGCAATTAAAGATATAGCAGAAAAAAGAGTAATGGAAAGTATGTGACATGTGAAATTTGGGGTAATAATCTTTAATGGAACATGTAATATTCCCAGTTCTAAGAATTTGTTTACTTTGTTTCTCTAATAATAGTTTTCTACTTTTCACAAAAAAAGAATAATCTTAAATATCAACGCTATGGATATTCTTAAGTACTGGTTTGTTTCACTCTGTTCTGATAGGTTACATATAGTGAAAGAGTTCAGAAAATATCAAAATAAGCATTGGATAACAAAGGGATTTAATAGTGTAGCATTTACCTTTAGATTATAGTCATATTATTCAACCAAATATATGTAGTAAAAAGAATGGCGATATACAATATTGAATAATATCTACAATGTGTGAGGGAATCATTTTTACATTGTGTTGTTAGTTTATATGCTACATAAAGAATAGCCATAAATATCCCGCTATTGACTACTTTAGTAGTGTGTCAGCAAGAAACTTGGTTTCATGAGATAAATGGCTCGATCATATTTAGTTTCGTCGATAAGAGAGAGAGAGAGAGAGAGAGAGAGAGAGAGAGAGAGAGAGAGAGAGAGAGAGAGAGAGAGAGAGAGAGAGGACAGGGCTTTGAGGATGAAATCACTAAATGAAGGGCATGTGGCTAAGGGCGTTGTAGAGATAGGCTCAGAAACCTAGTAGACATTACAAACTCCTTTTGGTGCTTTCACCGGCTATGGAGAGCTTTAATGCCTGGTTGGACATCTGGACCCTGGCCAAGAATACTTGGAGATTTAGATTCACTTCTATCGTGAATCTTTTCATTATTTACGTATTGGTGGTTAGTCTAAATGGAGAGACATCGAACACATGGTAGGTATGTTCCCGATGAGATTTCTTTCTATTTTTTGTTCTGTTTAGTTCGTAAATTGACATTTCACTGATGTCATTTCTCATACTCGTCAAAATTCTCGTCTGGGTATATTCGCTCATAAAGAATAGCTATTTTGAGCCCCGATATATTCAATTTGAACATGATAAAATTCAGATATAGAGTATATATATATATATGTGTGTATATATATACATATATATATATATATATATATATATATATATATATATATATATATATATATATATGTAATATATATATATAATATATATATATATATATATATATATATATATATATATATATATATATATATATATATATATATATGTTACGTGAGAAGTTATCCCTTACTAACAACAATTATTTTTGACGATTGTTCATTTATTATTAATTCTATCAGTATCTCGCATACCGAATACGTTTCAGATAAACATGTCTCAATATTAAAAAGATTCTTGTTCAGCTGAAATAGATGATTCCAAAAAAAAATTCCGTTTTACTTTTCGGTATCATAACGACCTGAAGTAGTAAAAAATTTATTGCTCAAATGAGGATGTTTTTCTAGTCTCCCAAGTTTACTAAGAGATCAAAAACATTTGCTGAGTGCTCATTAACAACATTTCATTATGGGCTTGGAAGTCTCTCTCTCTCTCTCTCTCTCTTTCACTCTCACACACACACGCACACATACACTTACGCACACTTGTATGTGTGAGAGAGAGAGAGAGAGAGAGAGAGAGAGAGAGAGAGGAGAGAGAGAGAGAGAGAGAGAGAGAGAGAGAGTTTGTGTCGTAACTTTGAGCATTTTTGTATATTTAAGTTTTCATTACGGAGAAGTCTATTGTAAGTGCATCGTTCTGCAAACTTCCACGGTATCGCCAATATATTGATTTCCAGATTTTAAATTAATGAATCATTTATATTCTGGACCTCCACGCAGGTGCATGACCCCCCTTTTTATCAATATATTTACGAGGAAGTTTAAATTGAGCTGAATTGAAAAAAAAAAAAAAGAAAAGAAAAAAAAAAGAACCTGGTGGAGGTTTAAAATCCCCTCCGAAAGTTCTCGTATTAGGGTTACAATCTCCCTCTGCTGATGAACTTGAACTTTTTGCTCAACCGCGAGCGACCTAACGGAAGATCAACCGCTAAGTCCGTTGGCAGGATACTTTCGTTGTACTTATGTTTCTTAAAGTTCAGAGCTTATTTTTATCGCCTGTTTGTTAGAGTTTTGTTATTCCATTCCTGACATTTTATTTTTTTATAAAACTCCGGAGTTATCTATCGCTACATGACTAGCTCTATACTTAGTGCAGTACTATGAATATCTATTAGTTATATTTTAGTCTAAGAATAATGACATAGATGAGAGATCTTAGAGGTTTATTTCATGGGTAATATAGTTTTTCTTTCAATCATCCGGGTCACTGGAATGATGGCAAATTGCGTAGCATCACGAATTCCAGAGTTAATTGCTTTGCCTCTTAAGAACGGTTAATGATGTGTTCGTGTTAGCCCTTAATT
>NC_090764.1:50599933-50610872 GCF_036898095.1 Palaemon carinicauda | reverse complement strand
AATCATTTACCATTTTTTTAATAGGTTGCTTCATCAGTAGGATGCCTTTTGTGAAGTTAAGTCATCTCTCTCTCTCTCTCTCTCTCTCTCTCTCTCTCTCTCTCTAAATACGTCTGGTTGAATATTACCCTCTAAAAAATCACGAACTAGCTTTTCTATTTTAGCACACATATACACAAACACACACACATATATATATGTATATATATGCATATATATATATATGTGTGTGTGTATATGCATATATATATATATTATATATATATATATATATATATATATGAATATTACCCCTCTAAAAACGTACGAATTAGCTCTTCTATTTCAGCACACACACACACACACACACACATATATATATATATATGTATATATATGTATGTATATGTATATATATATATGTATATATATATATACTGTATATATATATACATACATATATATATATATATTATATATAAAGTTCATGTGTGCTTACATTTTCCTAATTCTGGGAAATAATATCTCCTTAATTCAAACATCCAGATACGTGGGATGACATGAGAGTTATCTCCCTGACAATATTTTATGCCTAGCGCTACCTTTATGAAAGATAATACATTAGTATCATGCCTGTAATGGAGATATTACTTTCTCATTTTTGATAGGTAATTAGATTTTATTGTAGACATTTTTTCCTAAAGATGCTGTAAAAACCTCAAGGAATAGCGTAGCGTTGCCCATTAAACCCGTTGCTGACTTGTAATGGGATGCAAATGAGAGGCATGAAGTGGTGGGCTAAGCCTCCGGTACGTGATGCTCTTAAGCTTCAGATCGAACCATGTGGTAGCGTTGGGTTTTTGGTTGGGGAAGTGTGTGTGTGTGTGTGTGTGTATGTATATATATATATATATATATATGTTTATATATATAGTATATATACATATATATATGTTTATATATATAGTATATATACATATATATATATATATATATGGTATATATATACAGTGTATATATATATATATATATGTATATATATATATATATATCTATCTGTGTGTGCAGGGGGTGTATGTAATTTATATATTTTTATGCAATATATATATATATATATATATGTGTGTGTGTGTGTGTGTGTGTGTTTGTGTGTGAGGGAGAGAGAGAGAGAGAGAGAGAGAGAGAGAGAGTGTGTAAGCAGAAACTTTGTGCTTGTCCAATACAATCTTGAAAAGTTAGAAAACTTCTGACTGATTATCTGAGAGATAATTTTATAGATGCTTGTGTAGTATATAAATATTAAGCAGCCCGTCATGGATGACTGATAAAAAGATAAGACAAAGAAATATCAATGATAAAGTAAAGTTCCAGTAAATGTTGCCATTTTATCATTCGCTGTCTCATAACATCATAATCTGTGGTTGATTTTATATGACTCATGCCTAATCTATATGATGTTTTTATCATCGAAAAAAGATTATACTTCAAGATATTTAATTAATGCAAAGTTGTTTAGATTGGAATCTCTCTCATGAGGACCACACCTCAGAGGCGTGATGCCTCTAATTGAAATTTTCATGGCGAGCAACCTTTTTTGAAATAATGATCTCCATAACGTTATCCCTTATTTGCGATGACTTACTTCCCAACCATTAATGGCCTTCTACTTGTAAGCGTGAAGCTGCCATTTATGGTGAGATATAGGAAGAAGCAAATGTTCTTGCTAGTCCTAGCAGCGAGTCGAGTCCTCGTACGCAGGTTGTTGAATTACATGCCTCCCTGAATCCTGATTAAGGCTGGCCTTCCCCCTTGTGAAATATATGGCGTTTGCTTCGTTATAATTTCACATCGCTCTGGATGAAGTGTAGGAATATGGCATACTCATTCTGGCTGTCTTGTTTATGAATGCCCAAGTAGGTACTTCCCTACATCGTCCATTATTGGGTGTCAGGTGCGAGAGAAGAATGAGCAGCGAGGCTTTTTCAGAACACTTTAGAAAATTGGAGGGGAGAAAGAAAGAAAAATGACCGTACTGAGGGTTGTTTAGCTCCAATAGCCCTTGTCTTGCAAGATGAACCTCCAACCAACCAACCAGGCTGAGTAATGTTGCAATACTTGGCCCAAGTGTTATTATAATGATGTTATTGAAACACATGTGAGTTTAACACCCACTCACTTTGTCGAAGCTTTATAAGTTTACCAGAGATTTCATTCCTCCGTAAAGCTTAAGCCTTGTAGCTGAAATATTGATAGATGTAAGTGGCAATTGGAATACGGTCTGCTGTGATTTTAAACTAATAGTGCCGCTGTAGAAACAAATGGGCAGAAGTTTTAAAGGTGTAATTTGGGTAAAAGTGACGAGAGATTAACGGGCTTCTATAATGTCATTCAGGTTATGGTAAGAAAGACATTTTCAAAAGTAAAACATCAGTATGCCTCTTGTACACTACAACCAGAGATTTTAAACTTATATCGGTTTCCTTAGTATTACGATTACCGGTAATTAATTGCATTGTAGTACTATTATTTCTTGTGAAAACTCCACCTTAACATGCGCATTTTGATAAGTCGTTAATAAATAATACTATCTCTCTCTCTCTCTCTCTCTCTCTCTCTCTCTCTCTCTCTCTATAATATATATATATGTATATATATATATATATATATATACACTACATATATGCATTGGCAATAGTAGTAGCATTAGTGGCTGTTGTAACAGTAGTGCTAGAAAGAAAACTAGTATCGTGATCAGTTTTAACTTTTATTTCATTCTGCAACTGTATGTGTTGTGTGATGAGATTCTCTCTAGCTTTGATAAAATATAGACTTTCCGTATGTCTTATAATTAGCAAACAACGAGACCGATATTTGCCTAGAAGAAACAGGTAACCAAAGACCACAAATAATGGATGGCAGCGAATGTCACGCACTATTCATGAGTCCGGGTGCTCAGCGCGTTGCTGTAATTAGCTAAATGTTATTGCAGTATGCTATGCAGTAATCATTGCTCTGTGTTCGTTAACAACATTAGTAAAATTGCTAAAAGCACTTCACTTACAATATTTGGGAACGTCTGTTCCAAGAGACGAACAGTTATAGCATGTGATAGGAAAATGTCAACCGAGCTACAAATCAAGATCTATAGCTCATTAATAAGACCAGTGTTAATGTATGGCTTAGAAACGCGGGCTCTAAGACAAAAAGAGAAAGCCAAGCTTCAAAGAATAGAGATAAGAATGCTGAGGTGGATTATGGGAGTATCAGTGCTTGAACTATTGGAAAAATAATGAAATTAGAAGAATGGCAGGCATAGTAAAGATTACAGAGGTGATAAAAGTGTCAAGACTGAGATGGTGTGGGCACGTGTTGAGTGGGTGGTTAGATGGTGGGAGGGAGTGAGAGGGGCTTTGGGAGTAACCTGTCGTGAGGGGGTGGGGGAGATCGAGAGGGAGGCAGAGAATTAGATGTCGAGATAGGGTGAAGGATGATATGGAGAGATGTTTGGTGGACGTTAATGTCTTTGATGGATGGCTTTGGAGAGGGCGCATCAGGCAACCGACCCCTTAATACAGGGATAATGGGGTGTGAAAAGAAGTTCCAAGAGACATAGGAATTTAGGTAATACATTCTTAGTCGTATCATATATTATTTTGATCATAGTTTCAATCGAGAGAGATTAGAATGAAGTTTTTCACACCGAGCATCAAGATAAATCACTGGAGTTTAAGCTGTCAATACAATTTATGTGAGAAGTACAATCAATTGCGGCCACTAAAATAAACGGAATAAAAGTTGTCTATGTCATTTTAGCGAAATGGATAAAAATTTACGGCCACTAAAAGAGTCTTTAGGTAAAATGATTTTATACATTTATTAAAGTAAATCACATCTCATATTCCTGTCTAGGTTGAACTCTGGGTGTCAAGTTTCCTTGTTGTTTTTCAAACGGAACAAGATTAATTGTTCTTTATAAGGGATTTTGAGGAATTCTGAATTTATTGGGTAAGATTTTCTTTGTCATAATCTAATATGATGCCTCATATTCTGTCGTCTTGTTTCCATAATCAATATAGTTAACGTGAACTTGTTTTCAAGAGCACGAGTCTACTAGATACACGTGCTTGCTTTTTTTGTGATTACCCAAAGAGTTATGGATGATTTTTTATAGATTAATCATGGAATTTCCTCTTATTAAATTTCGTTCTTTAATCCCATATATCATTTTCCTGTATAATAGGCCACAAAAGCCACTGTATTAAATGTAATTACATATATGGTATTTGGTAAAAATAATTTTTGTTCTGGGATGATTTTCTTTCTGTTACAAAAAGTTTCTTGGCAACTGAAAACTTCGGCAGTATTTATTTTGTGGTAGATAAATAGGTGTCTAATATCTAAAAAAAATTTTTTAGCTCCATGCTTATTATTTGAACATTTCTTATAACAAAGCAAGTACAATTACAATCGACAATTCAAGCCCCAAGGGCATGTAGTTCTATCAGCAATTAATATTATTATTATTATTATTATTATTATTGTTGTTGTTGTTGTTGTTGTTGTTGTTGTTGTTGTTGTTGTTGTTGTTGATTTAGTTTTAAATGTTGTTGCAATAATCATCATCATTATAAGAATAATTACCTTAATCTGTTTAAGGACCCTGCAATCTTACCCCTCTTTTTTCTAAACGTTCTCCAAAAGCATCTCTGGCCAAATTTCAGTAAACAAACTGTCTGTCTACAAATAAGGAGACATATCTTTCTACGTCATTCCTTTTTCGTAGAAGCGCTTTGGGTGTTAACCTCCCACACTTATTTTCTTCAAGGGTTGTTTTCCTGGTCATGTCTTGTATATATTCTTAATTAATTAGAGTATCATACAGCGTAATCAAAGTTAACTGTCAACTCCACATTATCTAAGGACCACGGAAACAAGGAAGTCTTCAACGTGTTCTTGAAAGTCTTAATATCTTCAATCCTTCGGATGTCTAGTGGGAGCTTGTTATACAATCTTGGGTTCGTGTTTACGAGAAACATCAGCACTCGACATAGGCAAGTGTTGGAGGATAGTCATAAAGGATAACCAGATTTTAGAAACTTTCTGCAATATTTGCACGATGCTTACCAATCTTACAGCAAGAACAGCGTGTTGTAAAGGCTTTTAGAAAGATTAGTATGCACGCAAAGAATGAATACTGTAACACCAAAAGATAGCATTTATTATTATTATTATTATTATTATTATTATTATTATTATTATTGTTGTTGTTGTTGTTGTTGTTGTTGATGTTGTTGCTGTTGTTGTTGTTGTTGTTGTTGTTACTAGCCAGTTTACAACCGTAGCTAGAGAAGCTGTATCGTATGGTACAAGCCTGGTGGCTTCAACTGGGAAAGCAGCCCAGCAAGGAAAGGAGATAAGGAAATAACAAATGAACAATATATGAAGAGTAATGAATAAAAAATGTAGAATATTTAAAAATCAGTGACAACGTTGAAATAGATCTTTTCTATGTAAACTATGAAAAGAGGCTTATATTTGTACAAATTATACAGTACATCGCTGATACGAAATTTACGGATTAAATCCACTCAAACATTTAATTTTGTAAGTTAATCGTTTGTTGTGGCAGTTACATAGATCAACAAGTAAATGCTGGGAGGACGATTGATGAATACTTCTTTCTCCATAAATCCAATTAGTCTTTTCAGTCATATTAGAGTATTTGTCAACACTTCAGTAAACTTATTTTAAACTTTCAAATATTTGAAAAATCTAATAAAAAAAAACTTATAAACTAGCTAATCTAAGATTTAAATTATATTTGTAATAAACAATTTGCTAAATGCTTAAAGAAAATTTGACATAAACCGACGCTTTATACATCTTTTCTGAGTTTGTGCAAGATAACCTTGGTTTTTAATTTCTTGTTTTGCTGTTTACTTTTCACTTGCTAAATAACCTGTTTTTCCTCACTCGTTTATTCTGTGTTTTCTGAGAGGGTAAGATTTTGAGGCTTTCCTTTGATAGGGTAGAATGAATCATTTTATGATAGATTTTAGTCAATTGAATTAATGAACAATCGTACGGACGTATTATCTTATCGACTCGATAGGTGGATACGGATGATAAATGGACAAAAGTGCGTGAGTTTTGACTATTGCACGCGTGTGCGCTGCTCGCTCGCACATCCTGGATTCTATGAACATTTTGTGCATCTTCTAAGGAACGGCGTCCAATAACCCCATCAAAACACCATTGATTGTCACAGAGAGGGAATGGGTGAGGTGACCTTGCCTGCGTGAATCCCAAAATGTAAGTCGTAGAAAATTCATGTCTATCGATTTTCCCTCCCGCTGTCTTTTACTGAATTATGCTGAGCTATTTTTATGAGATTTTCCTGCAGTGTATTGTTAGTGTCATGGAATTCATGATATCATTCAACTAATGCTCTAACACGACTGACATTAACTTATAAACGTACACAAATACAAACACGCACGGTCGCATATATGCATGTTTTAGTTCTCACCAGACGTATATTTCCCTTAGACGTGGTGGCGCCAGAGAGTATTACCTTTTCGGTTTTTTCTGCGTGTATTTATAATGTAAAGTTGCTATTCCAACGCCCTGTTCCACGGTTTTATGATGGACACCCATCCAAGCACTGACCTAACTCAACGTTACTCAACTTTGTTTCACGATGTTCCAATTCAGTATTATGATAGCTTTTAGATATAAAGAGTTCATGTGGTACTTTTTCATATATTATTTTACAACTGAAGATGAATTCCGAGACATAATGGTGATTTAAATACTTTTTTATTTAAATATAACTTTATATTCCTGCAGAAATAAACCAAAATAATACTATTTTCAAAATAATAATAGTTCTATTGCGACAGTGCCTCGTATTTCATGTCTATTTTCCGGTCTTTTCTGACGCTGGAATTTTCAATGAAATTCTCAATGGAGATGAATGGGCCACTGAATATGGAAGCCAGTCTTTTTTATCACCCTGGAAGTTATATTCTAATTCAAAATATTGATTGTCGTGAGAAATGCACCAATAGGAAATGGTTGATATGCTGCATAAATCGCTCATCAATTAGAAAATGTATGTTCATACGAGTTGTTATTGATAAAGTAATATATAGTTTAATGGATTAACGTACAGTATCTACAAATTCCTCAATGTTACATGACAAGTTACTTTACTAGGGTTTCCAACCCAAAAAGCCTTTATAATTTAAAAATTTTAACGGATTAAATGTTTAAATATGTGTATAATATCTCCATATACAAAATTACACAAAATACTAATTATTTCTTCACCGTTAGTAATAGAAGAAGCTCTAAATTCTTAGATTAAGCTGAATTCCATCATATAATTATGAAATGAATGAGATTTATTGTAACCACAAATCTTCCATTCTCATATTCCCAACTTTACTTATAATCTAGTCTAATTCTCCTAAAAGAATCATTTCATTTAACAAAGTATCTATTGTGCAATAATTTATAAAGATTCAGGCTACTGCTGTCATTATCTAAAACTATCCTCTCCCTTTTTCTATTCCAGCTGTCTTTAATCATTGACATTGGCGATTTGGTTTTTCTCACGTTTGGCCAAATTAATTATATTTTGCAGTACAAGAAAATGCAAATAAATTTAAAACTATAGTCTGATGCATTTTTCCCAGAGACACATTGCCTACATATCAAAACTGTATCATCTTTTGATCGTTGTTCGGTACTTAAGGTCGAAACAGCATTGGGACTGTCAACAAAACCAATCACATTTTTCTTTCCCTAAGCACTCGTGTAAATCGTGTATGGTAAACAATTCTGCAGAGGTGTTCGTACTACTACTACGAATTCGTGTGTATATCCTTTCATGTATTTTAATTACAAAGTAATTTTTAATAACTACACCCAAGGATTCACAGAAAAGGGATATTTCCAGAATTACAACCTTCATGTCTTCTTTTGATTTACATTAGCTTATAATATCCTGTAAATTTCCATAGAATTTATGACTAGAAATTTCATCTATTGGTCACACTCGGATGACACACGAGTTTCTGCTTGCTGGCCAACACCAACCATATTGCGACGACTGTTTGGTACCATTGACCGTGATGCATTTGTTGACTGAATGCCCCAATTATAGCACAGAAAGAAATAGATATCTGTTTGAGGCTCGTTGTGAAGATGGCAGGTTCATCCTTGCCAAGATCCTTGGACATGATTTGTTGTACAATGCTAGTGGCATTTTTAAATTTATATCAAAAGCAGGTCTTCTTAATGCTACTTAACTTTTATAACACATTTACTTTTCTAGTTTTAAGTGAATATTCTTTTTAATCTTTATTTATAATAAAGGATATTGGCGTCAATGACCGATGTCAGGATGCCAGAGAACTTCAAATCAATCAGTCAATCAATCATCTATTAGCACATCAAAGTGCATAAGGCTGTGGATACCTCGTTTAGGAACACCAAAATAAAAATACTTCTTATTGAGAGTCGTGCCCTTGCAACATTACAGCACTCTTTCTCTCTTACTCAAATTATCAGAAATCTATCCCAATCAACGTATTTTTTTTTATTCCTTTGTTAGAAGAGCACTCTATTAGTAGACCTTTGTTCGCCTTATCAGAAGCCTGATTCAGGTCCGAATACAATCTCCAATTAGTATTAGCGTTACTAAGGCACCTTTATAAACAATCAACAATTTGAAGTACTGATTGTCACAAAACCATAAATTTTATCAGAAAGAAGCCAGCAAATTATATAAATTATTATTATCATTATCATTATTATTATTATTATTAGCCAAGCTACAACCCCGGTTAGAAAAGCAGACTGCTACAACAGGGAAAATAGTCCAGTGAGGAAAGGAATTAAGCGATTAGCAGATAAACTATATAAGTAATGAATAGAAAATTTAATATCAGTAACAATTTCAAAATAGATCTGTTATATACTGTATACACTATGTAACGAGACTTATGCTAAACTGCTCAACAGAAAAGCATTTATAAAAAGTTTGAACTTCTGAAATTCCACTAATCATACTACTTTATCACGAAGATCAGTCCACAGATCTTTTCACAGCTGGAATAAAACTTCTTAAATACCCTGGAGTCTGGGAAGAAGTGAGTGCAATGGATGATATGAATTATGAGAAATCTTAATTAACATGCATAAAAGAACCAATGGAAGGAAGGTACCAAAAATTGATAACCAAATCAGGAATAAGGTGAAATCCAACCGAGGCCCATTGCGTCAATAGGCTTAGGAGGAGATGATGATGATGAAGTTTATATCGAACAAATTAAGATGCGAGTCATCAGCGAAGACCAGTCATGCGAGCAATAATTGAATCAAGGTAGAATGAATGAATTAGAACATTTCCTAAATATAGACTGATATCTGAAATTTGTCCAGTATTCATTCCAAAACCTACTGTTTCTGTTCATTACCATGTTCAATAAATGTATTCTTAGTTTCTCTGGTTGTAGCTTTACCAGAGTCTTACTCAATTTACTGTACAGTAGTGGTTTCGTAACACCTTTTCTCAACTTCTTACTATTTTATCATTATGATATATAAGTTTATTACTTTCATGACCAAGCTTTCCTTGGGTTTGTGCATTTTAAAACTGATTACTTCTAGTAAATAATCTATAGATATATTTTCATCTATAATACCTAACATTCGTTACTCTTTGTACCACTCACTTATTTCTTATGAAATAATTAGGTTGACCTTTATGCACCTCTTATACCTTCCTGTTGTTTATAGTTTTAACATTTTCCAAATTTACTTTGACCTTGATTAAAATATCATCACTAAGCAGGGTGCTCAATATTAAAGTCTTTCTGTACCTCGAACATTAAAAGAATAGCACAATTAGCCCTGCCTCCTCCTGCATGTGTTGCTTAACTATTCTTAAATACAGTATCATTATATACAAGTTCTAAATAAATATTCAATATTATTCTATAAGAATTTGAAACACACAAACACCAAGCTTATTACATCTGCAAAAAATAATATCAGGTAGGTCCATAACCTTGAAACAATGTGCGTGCATCTAAATGAAATATTAGCAATTTGTTTCTCCATCATTCAACCGTATTTTGAAAGGAAAACTTCAATACCATTTATTTTATCATACAAATGTTATCTGGCTGGAATGTTACTGTTTACTAAAGTTGTCAAACCCCTCCAATTTGTTGTTACATTACCTGACAGCTCAAAACTTATATTTTCTAATTCCCAATAAGTCGAATTTTCCAACCATATATCATTTGTCTGTTGAAATAATTGGTAGTGAAGTTTTCTGTCATAATAGGATTAAAGGATGGAAAAATATATAGGTAATATTTATACGAATACCTGCGGGGTCTTCCATCACGAAAATCCTACAAATTTCCCAAGCAATTAAAGTCATACGAGGAACTCTTTGTCTTGAGTGCACGCAGACTTTCGAAATTGAGGATACATCATATATATATTGCAAAGTATTATATTTTACAAGGTGATCTTGGGGGCTGTTGGTTTAAAAATCCTTATGGAATAATTTTGAATAATTGCTTAAGATTCGATAATTTTGAATAATTACTTAGAATCTATAGAATGTACGTAAGGATAGTTGGAATACCGATTATGAAATATAGGTTAGCCAATCTCAGGAGAACCTTCCCAAAGGCAACTCAACCCTGCCACGTCGAAAGTCTCAAGAACATAAAAAGAATATGAATGGTCGCATTGACTTTGGGCTCAATTGTTAGAACGGAAGAACAATGGGATGCACAAGGTGCTTGTGACATTGAGGTGAACGGTATGATTTTCTTTAAGCCTGGTTGCATTACTACTGTATAATGTATGCTGTGGATGTTTGATGTTTAATGGAGTCATCACGGATTCGGTATTTAGAAGAATGTGGCTGTGA
>NC_090764.1:50567433-50597433 GCF_036898095.1 Palaemon carinicauda | reverse complement strand
TAAAATATATCAATATATTAAAACCTGCATTGCATCTTCGTCGTCGGAACCTCCATGTTTGGTCTGATCCATTATAATCTTTATTGATGAAACCCTTGTATTCGTATTATATGACTGCTGCTCTTACCTCTCGTTGCAAAAACACAAAGAGAAATCAGCTATCGAATACATATAAATGAGCATCAAATTATATTTATTATTACTATTATTATTATTATCATTATTATTATTATTGTTATTATTATTATTATCATAATAATTGTTATTGTTATTATCATTATTATTATTGTTGTTGTTGCTTTTGTTGTTGTTGTTATTATTATTATTATTATTATTATTATTAGCTAAGCTACAGTCTTAGTTGGAATAGTAGGATGCTATAAGTCCAAGGTCTCTAACAGGTAAAAATAGCCCAGTGAGGAAAGGAAATAAGGAAGTAAATAAACTACAAGAGAAGTAATGAACAATTGAAATGAAATATTTTAAGAACAATAATGGCATTAAAATTGATCTTTCATATATATATATATATATATATATATTGTAACCTTAGGTTAGGTAAAACTATTTGTGCTTCAATTTACGGTTGGTAGCAGTTATTTGCTGGTAGAAAATATATTATGCATATGCTAAGATCTGCATCGCATCTTCGTCGTCGAAACCTCCATGTTTGGTCTGATCCATTAAAATCTTTATTGATGAAACCCTTGTATTCGTATTATATGACTGCTGCCCTTACCTCTCGTCGCAAAAACACAAAGAGAAATCAGCTATCGAATACATATAAATGAGCATCAAATTATATTATCATTATTATTATTATTATTATTATTATTATTATTATTATTACTTACTAAGCTACAACCCTAGTTGGAAAAGCAGTATGCTATAAGCCCAGGGGCTCCAACAGGGAAAATAGCTCAGTGCGGAAAGGAAAAAAGGAAAATAAAATATTCTAAGAAGAGTAACAACAATAAATATCTCCTATATAAACTATAAAAACTTTAACAAAACAAGAGGAAGAGAAATAAGATAGGAGAGTGTGCTCGAGTGTACCCTCAAGCAAGAGAACTCTACCCCAAGAGAGTGGAGTTCCATGGTACAGAGGCTATGGCACTACCCAAGAGTCGGTAATAATGGTTTGATTTTCAAGTGTTCTTCTTTTAGAAGAGCTGCTTGGTATCGCTAAAAAGTCTTCTATCCTTGCCAAGAGGGAAGTAGCCACTGTTTAACTTAGTTAACCCCTTGAGCAAAGAATAATTTTTCGGTAATCTCAGTGTTGTCAGGTGTATGTGAACAAAGGAGAATGTGGAAAGAATACGCCAGACTATTCGGTGTATTTGTAGGCAAAGGAAAAATGAGCCGTAACCGGTGGCTTGTGCCCTGACTAACCTACTACCCATAGAATTGATAAAAGAACTGTATCCTGTTACAGGAGTTGAACTATTGCAGTTGTACTCATTATGAGATAGACTTGATTGAATCTATTACTGAATTAATTTGCAATAACATTTATAATTTAATCAAGACGTACACTTGGGCATCTAAACTGCCCATTTAACCTCCCCACTTGGCTGTTGGGATATGAACTCCATCAACGAAGGCACCTCTGTGCTCGCAAAATGCAAGTGGTATGGATCTTTTCTGCTGTTTTGTTCTACAAATGTTTGTATGCAGGTTTTTTTCCATCTTTGTACCATATATTACATCCTAAGAATCTCTATGAATAAATCAGTCCTCTTAAAGATGTCGCTAGACGAAACTAGTGAGGATTCACTCAACATTTTCATTTACCTTGTGGTTCAATAAAGAAACACACATACCAACACACTTGCACGCACACGTATATATATGTAAATGAGAATGTTGAGTGTATCCTCAATTGTTTCGTCTTACGACATACGCACACACACACATATATATATATATATATATTTATATATATATTATATATATAATATATATATATATATGTATATATATATATATATATACACACACACAGTGGAACCTCTACACACGAACGTATCTACATCCGAATTTTCCAACACCCGAAGTAAAATTCGAGCAATTTTTCGACTCTACACTCGAATTTTATTTCGACACACGAAGTAAGCAATTTTTGTCGTACCGGTTGTATCCAAATTTGTCGACACGCGAAGTACAATTCGAACACGTTCCTACTCTACACCCGAATTTTTTTTCGACACGTAGATGGTACTCATAGCGCCGGATGTATTTTTTATTTCCGCCGATAGAAGGCAGCATTTCTACCTCGGAGGGACCCTCAATTAGCGTGGCTTGGGACATTACTCTGTTCTCGTCGGCTTCGTGTGGTTGTGCCCTGTGCGTTCTGCTATTAACTGTGTTTTTAATCGTGATTTTTTACGTTCATCCTTTTACGGTATTTTACGTAAATCAAGGGTCCCTAAAAGGCTTAGTTTCACAAGTGGTAGTGGTAGTGGTGAGAAAGGAATAATGAAATGCTTTCTTTAGAAGTAAAGCAAGGAATTATTGAAAAGCATGAGCGTGGCGTCCGCGTGAGTGAACTTGCAAAAGAACATCACGACGAACTTTCTACAGAGGAGCTCAAGGAACTCCATGCTATGTCTGAGCACATGAGTGATGACATGGAAGGGATCGAGGAGGTAGAACATGTTGTTAGGTTCGGCGCAAATAAAAGAGGTGTTAGGAAAATATCAAGACGTGGTCGACTTCATCGACAAATACCATCCAAATAAATTGCAGGTTTGTCGTGTAGCTGCACAGTTCGATGATGTTTCCCTAACTTATTTTCCGAAACATTCTGAAAAGCTGTACCAAGCAAGTTTCTATCGATAACTTCTTTAAAAAGCTATGAAGCGAACTCGTGATGAAGAGGAAGGAAGTGGTTCAAAGAAACGGCAAAGAGTGAAGCGAAAGAAATTGAAACTAAGAAAACGGCAAAGATTGAAGAGAAAAAAATTCAATCAATTTTAAGTGTAGCGTGAAAGTGATTAAAATTAATCATCAAAAAGAAAAAAAAGAAAATGTAGAAAAAAATATAAAATATAAAAATAAAAAAAAATAAATAGCTAAGTTAGGTTAAAGTTCACTTAGTGTAAGTTAGAAAAAGTTATGGTAGTGTACGATTATTGTAGTCACCCTCTCTACCTCCTCGCCGCCCGTCCGTCTCCTCTCTGCGTAGCAAGACCGACACCTGCGCTGGACTTTCTAAGGTAAAGTGACGCTAAAAACCCGTTTCTTATTTATTATTTCTTTATAATTATTCTTTTTTACATGTCTATTATCTAATTGAGTGTGCATTATTGTCATGTGTAATTATGTGTAGTAATTTATTAAGGAGTTATCATAGTTTTTGGGCTCAACCACGGATTAATCCTATTTCAATGTATTCTTATGGCAAAATTCATTTCTACAACCTAACATTTTCTACACCCGAAGTCGGTTGTGGAACGGATTAAATTCGTATGTAGAGGTACCACTGTATATATATATATATATATATATATGTGTGGGTGTGTGTGTGTGTGTGTGTGCGCGCGCGTGTGTGTGTGTGCGCGCGCGTGTGTGTGTATGTGTGCAAAACAATGTTGCAATTGAATTTCAGATACAGACATCTTTTCTCATTTTCCTTTTCCTTGTAAATTCAGACTAAATTTCTTTTTGTTTGTGAAATGTTTCAAGACAGTTAGTTTCTTAAACCTGGAGATTAAAAGGAACGCGCTGACATGCTCTTATGTCTCTGATATGAATGAAGTCAGGGTTTCTTTTCCGGGGGATTACTTTGATGACCTTGCAGAGGATTTAATAGAATTGCCAGAAGAATCCGAAAGTCTTTGCCCGATTTCCAAATAAATTAGATTTCGAAAGGTCTTTGAAGAATTAAAATGCCAAGCGAGACAGAAAATTAGGAACTAATATCTATTAGCAATTAGTATCCTTGTATCTTGATACCAGAATTGGAAATTTTTTAGAATTGCAGCGCTGCAAATGACCTTCAGTCCCTTGAAACGGCAACAAGGCTTGTTTTGCTTTTTTCATATATTATTGAACATGTTTTGATGATAGAAAAACCTAAATTTCACAAAGCATAACTTAGTTTTCACTGGTTTTAATTGAATAAAAAAAAAAAAAAAAAAAAAAACGCAATTAGACTGAACCTCGTAGAGGTTAGTCTCCATTTAAGCCAAAGCGTAAACAAGGCACTCCCACACAAACACGGTTTGCTTAGTCTCTGGTTTGACCGAGAGAAAACTGTTTGGAAATATGATAGTCATCCTTTTCGTTACGTTTACTTTAATCAATCTTATCAACAAAGCTCATTTCCGTTAGCAGTGTTGACAAAGGGGAATTAGTGTTTGCTCAGCAAAATTTAGATTTATGAGCAAGTACTGCTGGAACCTTTTCTCGGGTAATGGTACTTAAAGGCTCAAAATGACAGTATTTTAAATATCGAGTTATTGACGATGTTGTGGATCCTCGAGATTGATTGATTGATTTAAGGTTCTCAGGCATCCTGGGATCCTCGAGAGGCATTTTAAATTCTTTGAGATATCAAGTTCATTTAAAGAATTAACCAATTTCAGTAGTTCAGGCTGTGACGTTTAGTATAGTTGATGAGAATGATAGTGATATAGATTAGAGTGGATGGGATATAAGAGCAGCAAGAAGAGGGCAAAAGAGCGAGTACTGGATCGGTCAGGTGAAAGGTTTTGTGAAAGGCAGTCCTGAGATACTTCCACTTTCTTAAATGTACCTCGAGAGAAAGATTTAATTGAAAAGCTAGTAATTTACCGTAAATATGAGAAAGAACCTGGTGAATTTCAATTTCGAGTGGTCCTTCATCCTTCTTTGGTTAAGTACGCACTTTAAATTATATGTGTAAGGCCGTATATTCAGTGCTTTGGTCTTGAAAGATAAATTTTGGGGATTGTCATGCATGTTGCTATAAGTCTCAAGGAACTGTTGTGCCAAGGGTACAGCAGTGTTCCCTACCTCTCGTTATTGGTTCATCGAGTGCTTTTTGACGCAGTGGGTCCGTTTCTAACATGCACCACATCATGAATATAGTTGTATATTTTTTGGGGGAGGTGCTTTTACACGGTACTAGCATGTGTAAGCAGTGTATGACAAGGCGGCAAAGTCGGTTTGCTTTGAATAATACTTAGAATGAATCAGTCGGGGATGTGCCCTTTTTTTCTTAGCGTACGGGCAGGATCCCATCCGATCCTATTTCATGGTGGTGGACTCCGCACCTGGAGCAATATTGGGTACACCGAGATTTTTGGCAAGAGCGAACGAAAAATTTCGCACAGATTATGATGAAATATTTTTCACCTTACCTGTGACAAATCACCTGGTGACCAAATATTTCTGATAGACATCGTAATCGATACAACGTAAACATAGGGCGTCATACGTGAAATAATGAAAGAAAATCAAAAGGCGAGTTCTCTTGTTTGAGGGTACACTCTGGCACACTAATCTACCTAATTTCTCTTTCTCTTTTTTTGTTAAATATACTTATTTCAATGTTGTTACTGTTCTTAAAATATTTTATTTTTCCTTGTTTCCTTTCCTCACTGGGCTATTTTCCCTGTTGGGGCCCCTGGGCTTATAGCGTCCTGCTTATCCAACTAGGGTTGTAGCTTAACTAATAATAATAATAATAATAATAATAATAATAATAATAATAATAATAATAATAATGATAATATACATGTCGTAAACAGATCTTTTGGCACTGGAAAGTCCCCTTCCCCATTCTAGGCAAACGTGAATATTAAGTGGGGCCCTTTCGTTAACTTGTTGGATGTGGCAATTAAAGATATAGCAGAAAAAAGAGTAATGGAAAGTATGTGACATGTGAAATTTGGGTAATAATCTTTAATGGAACATGTAATATTCCCAGTTCTAAGAATTTGTTTACTTTGTTTCTCTAATAATAGTTTTCTACTTTTCACAAAAAAAGAATAATCTTAAAATATCAACGCTATGGATATTCTTAAGTACTGGTTTGTTTCACTCTGTTCTGATAGGTTACATATAGTGAAAGAGTTCAGAAAATATCAAAATAAGCATTGGATAACAAAGGGATTTAATAGTGTAGCATTTACCTTTAGATTATAGTCATATTATTCAACCAAATATATGTAGTAAAAAGAATGGCGATATACAATATTGAATAATATCTACAATGTGTGAGGGAATCATTTTTACATTGTGTTGTTAGTTTATATGCTACATAAAGAATAGCCATAATATCCCGCTATTGACTACTTTAGTAGTGTGTCAGCAAGAAACTTGGTTTCATGAGATAAATGGCTCGATCATATTTAGTTTCGTCGATAAGAGAGAGAGAGAGAGAGAGAGAGAGAGAGAGAGAGAGGACAGGGCTTTGAGGATGAAATCACTAAATGAAGGGCATGTGGCTAAGGGCGTTGTAGAGATAGGCTCAGAAACCTAGTAGACATTACAAACTCCTTTTGGTGCTTTTCACCGGCTATGGAGAGCTTTAATGCCTGGTTGGACATCTGGACCCTGGCCAAGAATACTTGAGATTTAGATTCACTTCTATCGTGAATCTTTTCATATTTACGTATTGGTGGTTAGTCTAAATGGAGAGACATCGAACACATGGTAGGTATGTTCCCGATGAGATTTCTTTCTATTTTTTGTTCTGTTTAGTTCGTAAATTGTCATTTCACTGATGTCATTTCTCATACTCGTCAAAATTCTCGTCTGGGTATATTCGCTCATAAAGAATAGCTATTTTGAGCCCCGATATATTCAATTTGAACATGATAAAATTCAGATATAGAGTATATATATATATATGTGTGTATATATATACACATATATATATATATATATATGTATATATATATATAATACTATATATAATATATATATGTTACGTGAGAAGTTATCCCTTACTAACAACATTATTTTTGACGATTGTTCATTTATTATTAATTCTATCAGTATCTCGCATACCGAATACGTTTCAGATAAACATGTCTCAATATTAAAAGATTCTTGTTCAGCTGAAATAGATGATTCCAAAAAAAAATTCCGTTTTACTTTTCGGTATCATAACGACCTGAAGTAGTAAAAAATTTATTGCTCAAATGAGGATGTTTTTCTAGTCTCCCAAGTTTACTAAGAGATCAAAAACATTTGCTGAGTGCTCATTAACAACATTTCATTATGGGCTTGGAAGTCTCTCTCTCTCTCTCTCTCTTTCACTCTCACACACACACGCACACAATACACTTACGCACACTTGTATGTGTGAGAGAGAGAGAGAGGAGAGAGAGAGAGAGAGAGAGTTTGTGTCGTAACTTTGAGCATTTTTGTATATTTAAGTTTTTCATTACGGAGAAGTCTATTGTAAGTGCATCGTTCTGCAAACTTCCACGGTATCGCCAATATATTGATTTCCAGATTTTAAATTAATGAATCATTTATATTCTGGACCTCCACGCAGGTGCATGACCCCCCTTTTTATAATATATTTACGAGGAAGTTTAAATTGAGCTGAATTGAAAAAAAAAAAAAAGAAAAGAAAAAAAAAGAACCTGGTGGAGGTTTAAAATCCCCTCCGAAAGTTCTCGTATTAGGGTTACAATCTCCCTCTGCTGATGAACTTGAACTTTTTGCTCAACCGCGAGCGACCTAACGGAAGATCAAACCGCTAAGATCCGTTGGCAGGATACTTTCGTTGTACTTATGTTTCTTAAAGTTCAGAGCTTATTTTTATCGCCTGTTTGTTAGAGTTTTGTTATTCCATTCCTGACATTTTATTTTTTTATAAAACTCCGGAGTTATCTATCGCTACATGACTAGCTCTATACTTAGTGCAGTACTATGAATATCTATTAGTTATATTTTAGTCTAAGAATAATGACATAGATGAGAGATCTTAGAGGTTTATTTCATGGGTAATATAGTTTTTCTTTCAATCATCCGGGTCACTGGAATGATGGCAAATTGCGTAGCATCACGAATTCCAGAGTTAATTGCTTTGCCTCTTAAGAACGGTTAATGATGTGTTCGTGTTAGCCCTTAATTAATGAGAGCGGTTTACGCTGCTGTTACGACAGTTTGATTCTCTAAACACGTTTCATGAATACTCTTGTATCATGGTATTGATAATGCATGAATAAGTTGGTTAAACAGGTATGTAAAACGGATATAATTTATGTAAAATTCCGAGAAATATTCTCTCTATCTTTAATTTATTTGTGTTGAGATTTAAGATTGTCAATAAAAAAATTATCTTAAACTATTTTAAAACGAAACAGTTGAGTATATAATCCACTCAAAGAATTGTTTCTGTTGAAGCTTATCACCTCCGGATTTCTTGAACAGATTTACGTTGTGTTAAGTTGTTAACATTTTGTCCGTGTTCTGACACTGACGCAACAATAAGTCCAGGCTTCCTTTTCCAAGGTTTCACACTCATTAATGGCTTAACCCACTCGCGCTTTGCCGTCGTTTGTTGTTAAAGAAACTATTATTCATTAAAAAATAACAGTTTTCATTATTAGGACACTCCAAAATCAAACCATTGTTCTCTAGTCTTGGGTAGTGCCATAGCGTGTGTACCATAGTCTTCCACTGTCTTGGGTAGAGTTCTCTTGCTTGAGTTTACACTCTGACACACTATTCTATCTTATTTCTCTTCCTTTATTTTTTTTTTAAAAATTATAGTTAAAATATGAAATATATATTTTAGTGTTGTTACTGTTCTTAAAATATTTAATTTTAATTTGTAAATTACTTCTCTTATTTCCTTGTTTCCTTTCCTCACTAGGCTATTTTCCCTGTTCGAGTCCCTGGCCTTATAGCATCCTGCTTTTCCAACTGGGATCGTAGCTTAGCAAGTAATAATAATAATAATAATAATAATAATAATAATAATAATAAATAATAATATGCTGTTGTTGTTGTTTGTTTACGGATATACAAAAAACGAATTTGATAAAATCTTGCTTACGATCAACTCTTTTTCGGTATAATTTCTGGTTCCATAACTTTGAAAAGATATATGCATTCTCATCCGGTTTAATGATCATGTCGCCTCTGGAATATTTTATGCCTTTTTCATTGTCATTTTAACTCCGAAAGGAAGGTTTAAATTATAAAACGATGAATTCCCCTAAATGTAGATATTTTTACCTTCCCAGTTGAACAGAAATAAAGCGATTTACTGAATTTACTGTCATATATTTAGTATTCCCCAGGTGAACGAAAATTAGTGGGAAAACTTTTTATAAAGATAAATTGAATTATTATTCACTATATCATGTAACTACCATAAAAAGAGGATCTCTGAAACATCGTATTTTGTTTATTATTAAAAAAGCTACATAAATTGTCACTATAACTATTTATCATTTTTTATCAAAAAAAAAATTTCAGTTTCCTTTTATAAATAAATCTTCTTGGACTGTGATTTAAGATATATTGGAAATACAGATATTTGCAGTTTAGTCATTGCTTTCATCAATGTTTTACTTTTATAAGCTGCTTGTTGACCCAGTCAGCGATTTTTTGACATCTACTGGTTAAATGACTGGTGAAAAGGTATCGCAAATTTGTCCTAAAAGACTGATTTGGTAATGTGGTATTATCATTTTGGATTTTCCTGTTATTTTTTCTTTTAGAAGGCTGATAAGGTGAGGTCTTGGGTACTAACAGGGAGGCCAGGTAAATGCAAGTGGAGTTTATTCAACAAATAACAAGGCTTATATACAAACCAGTTGAGTGCAGCAATGTAAAATAATTAAAACAATATGAAACGTGAGATGGCAAGCTTAAACAGGTTTTTTCTATTATCAGTGCGATAGATAAAAAATGTAATAGCATTACTGTGTATGAAACACGTGCAGTACAAAAGGGAAGTTTCATTTATTGAATTTCTATACTTTAGAGATTTAGTTCAAATATAAATTCAATCTTATTTCGATATGTAAATGAGTACTCTCGATATGTAAATGTGTACTCTCTCTCTCTCTCTCTCTCCTCTCCTCTCCCTCCTCCTCTCCTCTCTCTCCTCTCTCTCCTCTCTCTCTCTCTCCTCCCTCTCTCTCTCTCTCTCTCTCTCATACATTGATATAGAGTCCAATACCAAGGCAATGAGGTTATATATAGATAGAAATTATGTCTTAAGTGTATATAATTTTCAACGATGCAGTCTGCAATTTTATGGTAGCATTTTCTTCGTAAGGTTTCTTAAACTAATGATTTCGTTGCCTTCCTCGTAAATGATGCTCTTGCATTATAACTTGGCTCTAAAATCAGTTTTTTTTTTTATTGATTATTCAAACAGTATATTATGATCCATCACTACTACTACTACTACTACTACTACTACTACTACTACTACTACTAATAATAATAATAATAATATTAATAATAATAATAATAATAATAATAATAATAATAACAATAATAATAATAATAGTTTGGTATATTCGTAGTAAATGCTGAAAATATAAAAATGCCGAGGAATCAGATAGACAATCAGCTTAGTCTTTCCTTGAAAACTAAGTTATTTTCGTGATTTTTCATATATTTCAATATGAGATTTTTCATCCAAACTGTACTTTGTAAAGTTGTTCTTTAACCCTCAGAGAAAGATTGAGCCCCCATTTCATTCTTTTCTTTCTATTTAAAGTTGCTTAAAGATCCTGCATTATTTTGCTTTTTTGATTGAATAATATATCAGCTCTTGTAAAAAAAAAAATGTCTTTCACTCTTAATTGGGGGTAATTTCTTTTTATTAATCTTTTGATATACAATTTTATTTTTTCTCTATGTAGTTATTCATGTAAAACGGAAGTTCATCTTCTCTGTGTTCAGCATTCATATGGACTTTTCTTATTGACTCATGAATTGTGGGAGAGAGAGAGAGAGAGAGAGAGAGAGAGGAGAGAGAGAGAGAGAGAGAGAGAGAGAGAGAGAGAGAGAGAGAGAGAGAGAGAGGAGTAAATTCACTTAATTCCCCTTGACTTTTCTCCCTGCCTTAGGCCCCCACATTAATTCGGCAATGTGAAACGCAATGGATTACAGCTGTTCTCTCCCTCTCTCTCCTCTCCTCCCTCTCCCTCTCCTCCTCTCTCTCTCTCTCTCCTCTCCTCTCTCTCTCTCCTCTCTCCTCTCTCTCTCTTTTTTTTGATGTATTACTTCTCTTGTATTTTTTTTTCCGCACTGGGCTGTTTCTCCCCTGTTGGAGGCCCTTGGGCTTATAGTATCTTGGTTTTCCAATTAGGGGATATAGCTTAGCAAATAATAATAATAATAATAATTAATAATAATAATAATAATAATAATAATAATAATAGGGACACCAGTCAGTAGGTCTTACTGTATACATACGTAAGCCACTTGGAAGTTTTTCACAAAAATGCTCCTTCTTACTTTCAAATCATACATTTTTACACTTCCAAGTCCACAGCTAGCTTTAAATGGCCTCTTCATGAATATGAAATGAAATATGTATGAGATCAAGGGAACAAGCATCTCCCTGAATGGTCATCTCCAACATTTCTTCTTCCGCATCAGGAGATCTACGGGATTTTAGGCTTATGTATCCCCTTGATATTATCGCCCCTTATGTACATGGGCGTCATATTTCAACCTCCTGGTATGCCCACCATACACGAGATAAACTAATAGTATTGCTTTCCTAATTTAGTTTTCATCATTTGTCTTTCTTTCTAAACACTGGCCCACAACCAACCACCCGAAGAGAAATTGATCAACATCCTGTCGGAGAACCTGGTGGATAATGTCTTTTGGTACGTAGAGTGGTTCTTATCGAGAGAATTACCAATCTTTCTTTACCATAGATATTTTTATTTGGAAAATTATCTTTTTATAATTCTTTAAGATGCTTGTTTTTTGGAAAACTTACATGTAAAAATTATTGTTCTTTAAGAGAATTGATTTAAAAGAAAATTTTTAAGGTATGATCAAAATTCCATTTTATTATTATTATTATTATTATTATTATTATTATTATTATTATTATTATTATAGTTTGTTACTATTATTATTATTATTATTATTATTACTTGCAAAGCTATAACCCTGGATGAAAAGCAGATATTCTGTAAGGCCCCAAGGGGCTCTAACAGCGAAAATAGCCCAGTGAGGAAAGGAAATAAGGAAATAAATGAATTACAAGAGAAAATAATAAACAATTAGAATAGTATATTTTAAGAACAGTAACAACATTAAAAATATATCTTTCATATATGAAAACTATAAAACTTTAGAACAAGAGGAAGCGAAATAAGAGAGAATATTGCCCGAGTGTGACCAAGGGATTATTTGTAGGTGAATGAAAGTTACGTGTTAGTAACAAAACCACTAATGAGCTATCATGGAAGAGATAGCTGGATTTCGATTTTAATTACAAATCTGAATTCAACAGAAATAGATACGTTTGAATAGGGACAGATTCTTATATCTCTTGATGGCTCAGTGGTTTAAAATGTCTTGTGTCTAGTTATGTTTCGTTTCTCAGGCACAGGTTTGAATCCCTGCCGTAGGAGGAGCGCCTATTATAGAGAGAATATCTATATGGTCGAGTGGATTTGTCGTTCAATATTTGAAACCACGCATGTCAGTGACAAAACTATATATATATATATATATATATATATATATATATATATATATATATATATATATATATATATATATATATATATATATATATATATATAGCTAGGCTATAACCCTTGTTGGAAAAGCAAGATGCTATAAGCACAAGGGCTCCAACGGGGAAATAAATAGCCCATTGACGAAGGGGAAACGAGGAAATAGATAAAATGAAAGAAAAGAATAAATAATCAAAACAAATATTTCGAGAACAGTATCACTATAAAAAAAAAAGAACAACAGGAAGAGATTAAGGTAGAAACAACATGCCCGAGTAATACTCCCCAAGCAAGAGAATTCTAATCCAAGACAGTGGAAGGCCATGTACAGAGGCTATGGCTTCTACCCAAGACCAGTGAAAGAATGGTTTGATTTAGGAGTGTCCTTCTCCTAGAAGAGCTGCTTAGCATATCTAAAGAGTCTCTTCTTTCCTTACCAAGAGGAAAGTAGGCACTGAATAATTAAAGTACAGTAGGTAAACCCCTTGAGCGAAGAAAAAAATGCTTGGTAAGCTTAGTGTTGTCAGGTGTATGAGGGCAGAGGAGAATGTGGTAAGAATAGACCAGACTAGGCCTGACTATTCGGTGTGTGTGTGTGTATGTGTGTGTGTGTGTGTGTGTGTGTGTGTGTGTGTGTGGGCAAAGACAAAATAAGTCGTAACAAGAGAGAGGAATCCAATCTAATACACTGTGGCCAGTCAAAAGAGCCAATAACACTATCGGTAGTATGTGTGTGTATATATATATATATATATATATATATATATATATATATATATATATATATATATATATATATATATATATGCATACATACATACAGAGAGAGAGAGAGAGAGAGAGAGAGAGAGAGAGAGAGAGAGAGAGAGAGAGAGAGAGAGAATTTCAAGATTGGCACATATGATATCAATGCATTATTTTGAAGTTTGTTATTCATCATTGCAGCCTTTCTTAAATGTTAAACTAGAGGTAATTATTTTGATTAAAGTTCTCAATTAATGCATGACGTGACATGAGCAAGTACAAGTACCAGATCTTTGGCATTTCCAAATGAAACCTACACTCCACCCATGCCATGTGTGATGAGCCGAGAGAAGGTTGTGACTCAAAGGTAGGATGAAAGCAACTGAGTAACTTTATTACAGAA
The DNA here is from genome assembly GCF_036898095.1 of Palaemon carinicauda. NCBI lineage: Eukaryota > Metazoa > Arthropoda > Malacostraca > Decapoda > Palaemonidae > Palaemon > Palaemon carinicauda. The sequence goes on along the minus strand of NC_090764.1, from coordinate 50,583,609 downwards.
CATCCGTGTTTATATACATAAACTCCAGGCAAAAAGGGCTCAAAAGACATAACAGGCAATTTCAGGTTCTTATCAGTGCGAGGGGAGAGCGAAGATACAAGCATAATATATACACAAAATGAAATATCGTTACTATGTACGATCATGTGACACACGGTTGGTACACATGTATTATTTGTATGGTCAGTGATCCTTTATCTGAAGCTTAGCTAAAGTCTAACCATATATTTTTCAAATGAAGGTATCATATGTGTTGGGAATGTTGTTTGATGATTTATTCGTTTATTATTCTGCGAACGAAGCGAGGGAATTGCTGATTAAGATGTTGAAATGATTTTAGTCGTTTCTATAATTTCTATTATTTTCTAGGACATTACAAGATACATTATTTTAAGGCCTTATTCATACTTAAGTTTGTAAAACGTAGGTATTCTTTCTGAGTTTTCATGGTCAATGATGATAGAGAAAAAATAATATTTATAGAATAAATTAGTTTGAATTGTAGAAGTAATGACATGATAATTTTTCACTCGATTTAAAATTCGTTCGAGAGAGAGAGAGAGAGAGAGAGAGAGAGAGAGAGAGAGAGAGAGAGAGAGAGAGAGAGGGAGAGACATTCCGTTAAAATGCCAATATCAGTTTTTCGTACTCTCCGACTTAGACATGAGAAAGATTCCGTGCGAATGACATTGAAATACCATGCTGGAGAGTGAGTGATGATTTGTGCAATTACGGTGCTTTACTCTTGCACCTGCGAGAGAAAGCCAAGCGCTCTCGATCTGCGATGCCACTCCTTTTACGGCTTTGCATTCGTTGTCTTCATTTGTTTCAAGGACAATTAAGTGCGCAGTAGTACGGTGCCTGAATACGCATGAATTCCCATCATGAAAGTCCGTGAAGGGTACAATCTTCTTGACTTGATTAGTGAATATATTAATTAGGACTTTTAAAGGATTTTTAAAGGCTGCTCGTGAGTAGCAGAGGCATGGGGCAGTAACCGTGACCTATCAAGACAATACCCCAGAAAATGACCATATATGCATATGACCAGTGCACAAGCTCCTTCCACTCAAGCTTGGACCAGGGAGGGCCAGGCAATGTGTGCTGATGACTCACAGGTAGACTTACTATATAGGCTCCCCTTACCTCATAAGAATGGCGAGGTTGCAGAAACTACAAGAAATTACTAGGCTTGAGAGGGACTCGAACCCCAGTCAGGGAGATAGCGAGGCAGGGACGTTTCCAATAGGTCACCACAATCCTTTTGTCATATTTTCTAGCGTAATAAGATTTACCTGTAAACTTTACTATTATGCTGACGTTAGAATAAAAGAAAAAGAATATCTTTATCGTATCTCGATGAATAAATTTAAACGTTACGTAACATTAAAAATAATATGATGAGATTTTCCCCTTTATATCTATTAAGAAAAATTATAGTGGATTAATATGAACATCATGAAAGCAACCCAAAAAGTGTATTTAACAATAAAGCACTAAGTTTTATTGTTGTGATTTGGCATTTATTGTCATCATTTTGAAATTTCAACTTATTTTCGTCATATATTTTGTATTTTAGATTATTCATCTGTGGAGTATGAGTATCGAGAGCATATTAGATTTAATGATTAATCAGTAAAAGAAAAATCTCATTTTCCATCATTGGAATTCTTTCATTTTCATTTTCTCTCCATATAGAAGCTATTGGACTGTCGTGAGTCCTACAAGTTATTTATAAACTTTATTTTTTAACAATCTTTTTCTAGCGTTTAATTTATGAAGACAAAGTTATTTCAGTATTTTATATGAAGAACGATAAAAACAATATTTTTAAGGTGTTTGAATACACATGCGCCTTAGTGTGATGGTGACAATATATTTCAATAACAGTAAGACACGAGTTAAATATCAGTGATACGTTCCGTTAAAATCCATTGCACGTAACCAAAGTAGTATATTATGTTCTCGGTAGTTAGTTTGCTGTAAAGGATCGCAGCCAATGATATATGAGGATGAGGCATGATATATTGTAGTTGTACTGTACAGGATCTGTAAATTATGTTTGAGCATTTTGTGCTATTTCTACAGTTTTGGTTTAAATGAAATTAGGAAAAAATTACGTGGCCATTGTTGGAGCCGACATATGAAGGCAGATTATTTCTTCTCATTGTTGTTCACTGAACGTCTTGATTAATTTGGATCATTTGGATGAATAGATAGCTATGGCAAGAATCGAAGGTGACCCTCCAGACTCTATGAGAGACGTAATTCTCTGCTGCGTATATGTGCCGAGGTAGAAGAATAGTAGGTGGAGCAAACACAACGGTACTGCAAATTGCAGATAAAAGATTCGCAACGAGAGGGAGTCTGCAGTGAGCACCTATCCCTTTAAACGCTCGCAAACGCTTTTATGGTTTGACATTCCAGTGCAGTCATTTTTTTGCATGAACTAATCCTCCTGAATTGGAAGGAGCTTTGCGATGTATAGATTAGAATTAATTGTCTCTGCCATATTAAGACGGGGAAGCATTTTGGAATAAGGGATGATAAGAGTCCACGTAGCTTCATCCTAAATAAAAAAACAAAGTGTAACAAATTATAATTGGGCCCAGGAACACACCGTACCTGCTCTGCAAGAACTATGCTGTAATATTGCAGCTTTTTGGGTGCAGTGAAAGATAAATGAGATTGAGTAAAGGTTCAAAGCCTGAATTAGGAAAGCATTACATGGGGCTTTCAGAATAGAAAAGAAAAAAATCGGACCGCAGCGCATGTTGCAGAAGTATTTTATGGATAAAGTTGTCATAAAGTTGCATCAAACGTGACCGTTCATCAGAAAAATTTGCAAGCTTCTTTAATCGTTGCAAGATTTGAAATATCTGAACATATTTATTGTTCGGGAAGCAGCGTCTATAAATGGAGTTCCTTGACAAGAATTAAAAAAAGAAATGGAAAAGAAGACTCGTGATTTTTTTTCTTTTTTTATTCTCACCCTAAGTAATTGGGTTTTTTTCCTTCTTATACCCCCTCTCATTTTAGTAACTGCGTCGTATATGTTCTTCCAAGTTCCTTTGTTATGAAGTTTGGTGACCATAAAAGGTATGGGAACCAAAGGTTGGGGCCAAGAAATATGTTGGAGGAGGAGGAGGCCTTTTGCCAGGGTCTGGAACATACTTGGCGAATATCAGTTCTTTTTGTGAATTGCACCATGTATCTGAAATTTATATTCGGATGTTTATAATGTTTATCCTTGTATCTCTCTCTCTCTCTCTCTCTCTCTCTCTCTCTCTCTCTCTCTCTCTCTCTCTCTCTCTCTCTCTCTAGGTTTATTTTTGTATGAAGTTGCTTTGAGGTTTAGACTACACTTTAGAGATATAAACTGAGGATGTTAGAAAACAAACAACATACACAATGAATATTTAATTATATGTTTAATACTGACTAGTTGTAGCCATGGATGTTCGGTTTAATAAATGGTACATATGAAATATTAACATATCCTTTCTCTTCATATGGCAGGTTTTCCTTAACCTCAGCTTTGAATATCTACCTGTGGTCTGCATTTCCTGTCATATACTTCTCTAAATTATTTTTTATTATATTTATTAAATACTGTATGTTTTAATCAGAGACAGTTGTGGTTATTTATTTTAGATTATGAAAGATTTATTCATATTCTTAATTTGTGATTATTTACATTAGAAGAAATTTTAAGTAGCATCGTTACGTTTAAATATGCCATGCCATACTTAATATAGAAATTTGTAGAAACACCTTCACACCTGATAAATGGAAATTATTTGCTTATAAATACAACCACAGGGAGTTTATTGCACGGAGTCTTCAGATTTTAAAGTTTCCATTCTCTCTTTGTTATTCATTTGGGAATACTTTATAAATAGTTTAGCATAACACTGATAATGACATACTAGAAACTTACCTGACTTTTGCTACTTATTTTTATTGGTGGTCACTTGTGTTAGTATCATATATAATGACGATTAGAATTATTATAAGCGTGAAAATATAGATAATAACAACGATAAAACACATATCATTGCAACTGCTCCTACTCTTTGGTAGCTGGGCCAGTAATGAAAGTAGCGATATTTCATAACATCCTAGTAATGATGAAAGTTGCTGGGAACTTTTAAACAGCTTCGAGCGCTTTCCTTATCAGCCAGTTTTGTTTAGTGAGGCAACTTGGAAAATTTCTCGACCTTTTCTGATAGAATTTTTATAGGAATATTTTTTCTTTAAGTTTGTATCAGTAGAATTACTTTTTAGATGGTGTTATAAATATTTTTTATTTTAAAAATTTAACATGAAGACAGTGAACTAGATCCTACTAGTTTGTTAATATTCCTTGATGTTTGGCGCATTCGTCGTAAAAGGCTTTCCTGTTGACATGTCTTGAATGAAAACATTTAGTGCTTCTGCTACGTGTGCTGGAAGTTGTATTGTATGTGAAACCTAATAACGAGAGAATAATATCCCTTTGTCTATTTGGGTAACTCGTTACTCATTCTTGTCACTTGTGTTTCGTGGTCTGTTGGTGACTTAATATTAGATCGAAGGCACTAACTTGGTATTGTCTTGATATTTCTTATGTTACTATATTTTATTACATATCTTATTCCCAAATGCATGATATGATTCATTGAGCATTCGAGTGATGAGTCCTAATTTTTTTAATTGAATAAATATCCGTAAAAATATAACGAGTTGGTAAGAGGTTCTAATAAAGGTTCAGGTACAAAGTGCTGCAATTAGAAAAAGAAATCATTGTTATTAGTGGCCTATACCGACAGCATAGCTTGTTCGTTGTTATTTTTAGATTTCACGACCTGCTTGGTATATTGGGCAACTACTCTTGTTAGTGATTTTAATTTTCTTTCTTCTGTGTTACTACATCAACTTCTAAATGTTCCTAATTTTCTATAGGTAAACAAATGTTCTGCTGTTTCGTCTGCCTCTCTTCACTACTCACATAGTCTGTCAACTTCATTCGTAGTTATATAATTCCCTTTTAAATCTATCATTTAAATCCAGTCTTCATTACAATTATTTTTTCTTTAGTGTTAATTATTTCTTTCCCACCGATATCTTTACATTAAGGGGTCGGTTGCTTGATGCGCCCTCTCCAATGGCTTCTATCAAATGAATTCTATTCCACCAAACCTCTCTCTACATATCATCCTTCACATTATCTCAACGTTTAATTTCCTGCCTCCCTTTTGATCTTTTCGATCTTTTCTCTCTAACAGATTCCTCCTAAGGCCTCCTCACTCCCTCCCCACCACCTATCATCAACACGTGCCCTTATCATCTCAGTCGTGACACTTCTCATTTTATCATTTTCCAATCTTTCAAGTAGTGATATTCTCATAATCCACATCAGCATTCTCATCTCTGTCCTCTCAAGCTTTACTTTCTCTTTTCGTCTTAAAGCCCACGTCTCTAATCCATGCATTAACACTGGTCTTATTACTGTGCTATAGATCTTGACTTTTACCTTGATTGCCATTTTGTTATTCCATACCACTCCTGCTACCTCCTTCCACTTTCCCCGTTCCGCCTTTATTCTATTCTTAACTTCAGCTTCACATCCTCTATCCTGATTTATAGAAAGTTCCAAATATGTTATTGTTTTACCTGTTTTAAAACCCCTCTACTTTCATGCATGGCTATCCCATCCCTAACTTCCTAACTGCTCACTACTTAACTTTTTATTTCTTTCTTGAGTTCTTGCTTTGTACAATTCAATTTCTGAAATCTTCAACTTTAATTTCATATTTTTTGCATATTTCGAAATTGTATTTTTCGCAACATTCCCCCGTATAATTCCCTGATTTGATCTTCCACTGTCTCTTTAGCTAACTTTTTATCATCTGTGATAACACCAGTAGTAGGATCATTGTTATTCTTACTTACCTCTTGCAATATCGCACAAGAATCGATACAGCTATGCATCAATAATCTCCAGGGCGCAGGAAGCTCTACGTGATGTTGCATGAGAGAATTTAAACTTCAAGATTTTGTTTGTCTTGAGCCCTGTCTCCAAGCACAAACGCCATGATCGCGCGTGATTTTACATAATGTTTTAGTTTAATGGATTTTCGTTCTAATTTTTCTTTGTCGGCTTTTTGTTTTGAAAAAATACAAAGTTTTGAAGGAACGAATAATTTATGCTTTCATACTGAGTACACCATCGATAAAAGAAAAGGGATTGAAGAGATTTGGCTATTATTGAAATATTACAAATTGACCAGTTGTACTCTGCTTTCCTTCTATTCTATTTCAACTCTCTTCTCTTTAAAAAAAAAAAAGAATGTACTTTACTTGCCACTGCTACGTCTCTGAGCAGAGATCCATACCTACATACATTATTCGTGTACTCTGTAAACAACTTCATTAAATACCACTAGTATTTCTCACACCTTTTCATGCTGTCTTGTCTGAATCACATTTGTAGCCACATTTTTAATTTGAACCTTTTACTTTCATAGGAAATTACCTTCCATTTTCACCTTCTTTCCAACCAGCAACCTATAATTACACCATTATACCCATCAACTTTATGCTGTTTCCATTGACTATGTACTATCAAGAACAAGAAGTTATAATTACCAGCTTAGCTGCAACCCTAGTTGGAAAAGCAAAATGTAAAGGCCAAGGACCGTAATAGGCAAGGCACCGCAGTGAGGAACAGAAACGGGGAAGGAAAGAACAAGGTATAAAAATAACAGTAAATGATAAAACAAGTTAAGGTTATTAATAATATTAAACACATAGCAAATAAACAGAAATGTGACATGTAAACCTGCTCAACAAAAAGGTATTTGTATTATCCTGTATGTAGTACTAGGTATTTAGTTGATTCTAATAGTCTTCCTTCTTCATCAAAAAGCTCAACACTACACGGTATTCTAGAAATTTTATTCCAGCAGTGAGCGGATTGTGGAATGGTCTTCCTATACAACGAATTGCATCAGTGGAACTTCAGAAGTTCAAATTTGCAGCAAGTATTTTTATGTTGATATTAACAATAATTAAGTTCAAACTTCCTAAGTTCCACTGATACAACTGTTAGATTAGGAAGTTCATTTCACAATGCAGTCAAAGCCAGAATAAAACTCCTACGGTAGTCAATCGAGCCATATGAAAGAAAAGACAAGACTTGGTATTGATTGTGTGCCTGTTACTTCCGGGATGGTGGGGTGGTCAGGGAAGATCTGAATGCAAAGGATGGTTAGTATTATGAAAAAAAATATACTACACGTCCACAGAGTGACATATCAGAGATTAATACTCAGATCACTGAAAACCTAATTAATAGACTAAATTTTTTACTAACAATTTGAGATGAGAGTCAGTTGTTGAAAACCAGATCAAACAACAACAACAACAACAACAACAACAACAACAACAACAACAACAACAACAACAACAAGGCATAGCAGGACAAAAGAATTATAGTATTGCCTCAAGATATATTGGTAAAACAATCTTATGATATTTTCTCAATATATTGATTCTTTTTAGTCCTTGAGGAAAAGGCAAACCCGATACGTTCTTCAAAAGTGTATTCGTAATCAGGAATTACGCATAGAATTTTAAGTGAGCTGCATCCAGTTGAAGAAACTTTATTAATGAAAAGATCTGGGTCGAGAGAATCCTACGTCCAAGACATACCCAAAAATCACTGTTTGGGTTTTATTAAGGTTTAAAGTTTATGCTCATTTGATCTCCATGATTACCGGCATCTCTCATACACACACACACACTCATATATATATATATATATATATATATATATATATATATATATATATATATATATATATATATATATATATATATTTATATATATATATATATATATATATATATTTATATATATATATTTATATATATATATAAATATATATATATATATATATATATATATATATATATATATATATATATATATATATATATATATATATATATATATATTTATATATATCTTTTCTGTCACGCTGAGTGGCAATCACTCGGAAGCGACAGTCTCCCACAAATTACCCAAAATGCTGTTTGGTAGTTAGAAAAGGGGGTGGGGGGGAAATGGTCGAATCTATTTGCGTGTGTGTGCATATATACTGTATCTAAATATTTAGCCGTCATTTTTGACAGGTCCTGTACGTTAGTCTTAGAATAAATGATTAGGCTTTAAGCAAACTCGATTCATATCTATATATGGTTTTCCTTCTTCCTGTGAAGGTTATTAGACACATTTAAGCGTTGGAAAACTTCATGTGAACCTTAATAAACCTTTGGCAGGTTTTTGCAAGATTTTTTCCATTTCTTATTTTTAGGGTAAAATATGTTACACTAAATGCAGGTATATATTAGATTACCCAATCACTTATTCATATATTTTTGTTTAGTTGCCTTGTAATAATGCAGCCACTAGAATAAATTTAATTGGGGTAATGATGCAATACATTTGTTGATTATTTTAAAGAATTTCCTTTAATTTTAGTAACTTTATCATAATGCCTTTTATAAGTAATTCAATACTGTTATTATACTAAGTTGAATTTATCTTTTTTTTTCAGGTAAGAATCGAGCACCCAGTCGAAGTAAACCTTTAATTCCTATCCCATGAGGTAAGTGGCCTTCTTCTCTGTGAAGAAAGCATCCTAAATGTAAATATAGGATATATATTTGTATATCCTATATTGTGCTTTTATTTTTACTCTTATATGCTACATCATTTTCCTTTACTTTTATGATTATATTACCTTTTATTTACGTCTACTAATAAACGATTGAGTGTAATTGCGTATTGAGGCCCCAATTATTATTATTATTATTATTATTATTATTATTATTATTATTGTCGTTGTTTTTGTTGTTGTTATTGTTGTTTTTATTATTATTATTATTACTAGCTAACTACAACCTTGGCTGGAAAAGCAGAATGGAATAAGTCTGAGAGCTCCAACGGGGAAAATAGCCCAGTAAGGAAAGGAAGTAAATTTTTCAATAACAGTAACAACATTCAAAAAGACCTTTCATATATAAACTTTAAATAGAGACTTATGTCAGCCTATTCAACATAAAAACATTTGCTGCAAGTTTGGCTCTTGCTTCATCGACTTTTCCTATCAAGATATGGCTCTTGCTTCATCAAGCTTATATACGTGTCATGAAAATAGCTTCCGTGAGATTTGGGTGCAAAAAAAAAAAAAAGTTTATTTGGGTCTAAGTTACTGGAGAATAACTGGGAGCATTTCTAAACCCATCGATCGCTGTTGATATAAATTGCCTGGCCCTTATGGCCACACACAGGCTCCAGCAATATTGCATCCGGTAACGATCCCATCGATTTTAATGTGGAGGAGCCTTTTCTGCTCTGATATTAAGGCTGTGATGCTGCATTCGTTTATAATACTTGCAAAATGAACAGGAATTACTGACTTTTCCATAGTATATTTCAAGACAAGGTTATTCTTGCATTAAAAATTGTATTATTGTCAATATCACATTACTTTTAATTAATATTAACATGAGTTTAAGTAAATATATATTGGAGCAAACGTATGAAATTAATTGGAAAAAAAATGCACACACGAACACACACACACACACACACACATATATATATATATATATATATATATATATATATATATATATATATATATATATATATATATATACAGTATATATATATACATATATATAATTATATATATATATATATATATATATATATATATATATATATATATATATACATATACATACATATTAGTGTAAGCAACCCATGAAAACTGACTGTTAAATATCTAGATATGCACACAAACACACATACGCTCCCCTCTCTCACCAGGGTATGGATGTTTCCTCTCCACCCTACCCGAGGGACGGGGAGAGCTAAGGGTAACAGAAATTAATTATATTCATATATAACTATAACCAGACGCATGCTCTTTGATGTAGAATAGATAGCCGTCAATAATTGAAAAGTGTGAAGTAAAACTTGTAACATACAAACGAAATACATATTTATATGGTACACAGTCCGGGAGGTGTTTTCTAATAAACATGCAGATTTCTTAACAAAGTTATGGAATTATTTCTGTTACAATAAATGATAACTGTTCGTGATAATCTTGTATCTTGATATCTACCCAGAGCTGTGACTCTCTGCATGCAAAACTTTCAGACGACATAGATCCATTGACTTTAACAAATAGCATTTACAACACAATGATTTACGAGGTTAAATTCACTCTAAATACTTATATCGAATGGCCACTCATAGATCACGTTCGTTCCTTGTTTAATACACGTCGATCATAACTTGTTCAAAGTTCATCGCGCAAAATCTCCGTAGGATAATTAATGATGATTGGAAAATGTGATTTATGCTTCAAGTGGTTTTTGTAAATCAATAAATTTAACACGTTCAAAGTCGGCTTATTATGATTATCTCTTAAATCAATTTGAATATTTGATGATCAATAAATCTTTATTCTTTTCTTAAGAACAGATATAATTGTAAAGCTATTTATGGGTAAAATATTGATATTGTACATCGTATATCACATTCTAATGTGAAAAGAACCATTTTCTTTAAATTGAATATACAATATATTCAAATGCAGAGGAAAGCTTTTAAAGTACATTTCGACTAATTGGTTTTCTTTTTCTATCCCTTTTCTATGATAATTTATTACTCCTTGAGTAAATTTCAGTATAATCATGAAAAGGTGAACTACAGTTTTTTTTTCTTCTTTTTTTCCTCTTTCAATATACAAAACATCGAACTTTCTTACGTAATCCCAGATTCAGTGATGAATATTAATGTTGAACGCTGAACTATGCCGAAAGGTTTAGAATTCAGCCCATATTCACGGTCATTAAGCAATGTTGCTCGATGACGTTTAAAGCTATGGCTCTTCTTCACCAAGAACAAAATTTACACTTTAGTTGTTTGTTACTGAATGGTCCAATTTAATTATTTCCGATCGTATTTATAATGCAACGGTGTTAATGACAAGAAAAGAGATGAAAATTCAACTCTGCTTGTTTCAGTTTTTGTTTTGTTTTGTCATTTTGAATTATTTCCTAGTTTCCTTTCCTCACGGGGTTATTCTTCCCTGTTGGAGCATGCTTTTTGAACTAGGGTTGTAGCTTGACTAGTAATAATAATAATAATAATAATAATAATGATAATAATAATAATAATAATAATAATAATAATAATAATAATAATAATATTAAGAATTTCTAATAATGACCATCTATGATCTACTTCTTTGCCTACGTTCAATAATATCTATGTAAATGTAGGAGAACTATCACAATTATCAAATATGCATTTAAAAAAAAAGGCTTCTGTCGGAAATTTTGTTTATTAGCCAGAAAAAGAAAATACTTGACTCATTCTCGATTGTGTTGTAGCAACGCTGCCAGATCTAGCCTTGGGCAATGACTTCGCCATTTGTTTACATTTGATTAAGATTCTCATCGGCATCTTACTCGGGATCTGAACTTTACCGTGCAGGGCGTTGCCTTTTTTACTTATCGTATCTCCTGTTGTTTATGTTTCGGGATGCGACCGGGAATGGCGATTGCGCCCAGGGTTATTCTGTTTCAAAACAGGATGTGTTATTGTAGTAGAAAGACGCGTTTGTTTCTTTCAATTTCGCCATCTTTTATTCGGCGAGCGCTTCATTTTGATAATTCAATTTTGCAGTTTTTAAAGTGAATTTGCTTATTGTTATTGTTACCTCGTGATATCTACTTGTCACATAAATTACGGATGCATTTCGGTTTCAACATTAAGTTAGTTTTTGTCATTATTGATTTTTTAACAATGCTTACTACTGTAGTAACATTTGCTTTAATCGTCTCTCGTCTCTTAATTATAACTACAATATAGGGGAATCGTTTATCACCAGCTCAATCACTCCCATTGTGTTTTAGCAGTTTTGTTTCATGTCACACGAAGCAAATGGATAGCGATCATAAGAGGGAAGGACATTTAGCAACAATTACAGTCAAGTAATTGGGGAGAAAATGTGCTTTGCAAACTGGAAATGCCAACAAAATTCGCGAACAAACTGAAGGTACCGAAATAAGGCAAAGTTATGCTCAGACCAGGTGTAAAACTCCTCATAGTGCCAACAATGCACCTTACTTCTCGGTGCCAGCATTTTGAATGATTTTAAGGCTTGGAGCTGTACATTTGAAAATCATGCAATGCTGACTGGACTGGAATCATTGAAGACTTGACACGGACATTGCGATGTGGCCTCCCAGTTTTCGGATTACACAGATCTTAAAACAATGGAGTGCTTCTAGCACCTCTAAAAGACAGAGGGTTAGATAAAGTATTTGTTACTACGTGGCAGAAGGCTGCATACAGTCCACATAGGTAAGTAATAAAGCAAGGTTTTCCTAAACACGGGCATAATTTGAAATTAGAACTCAAACCTTTCTAGAATATACGCAATATGTTTACTGTTGGTGGTGGCCTAATTCTTTATGAAGTACGAATTTTTATACCTTTGCGTCTTCTACTGGAAATGCTCGAGTTCCTTCAAAATGGCCACCAGGAAATAGACTGGACTAAAACAAGTGCACAGCATACTGTTTATTGGTCTGGAATATTTAGAATTTGGTATCTTCATGTATTAGAAGTTGACAGTTGTAGTCTTCTACGAAATCAAAGAAATGATGTTCTATGGCCAAAAGATTTAGCAAGTAGCAAAGGGTTTGCATCAGTATATGCGGAATATTTTCACGTTATGAATCATACATATTTCGTTCGTGTCGACATCTTTTCTGGATGCCTTGTGCATCTTCGTGTTAGGGTATATCATTTGCAGCCAATCTAATAGAGTCAGTCACCAAGGGCTATATTTACAGAAACTAATGTTTTTTTTTTTTTCCCGTCATACTTCACCATATATTCCAAAGGCAATTGAACATGCACAAATATCAGTAAAATTGTCAAAAAGCTAATTATAACTATTTCCTAGAAATGAGGAAGAAATTGCCTATGGAATTGTGGGAGCTTAGAAATACATCGCAAGCTACTAGCAGGTCAGTCACCAGCTCGAATTTTATTTGGTTATTGCCTCAGGTCGTTTATTCTAATCCATCGTCGCTCGTTTGCTGCGACTGGCAAAAGAAAGCGAAGAAATACGATTAAAAGGTCAAGTACTGTACCTGCTAAAACAGGCAAAGCAACAATAGCACTGCGGGACCCCTTTCTCATTTTGTTGACATTCAAGAGGACACCACGGGGCTCTGGAATCTCCCAGGTGTTGTCGTGACATTGGATCCAGACGAAAGTACCTCGTAAAATTAGGCAGTAGGCTTATCGTGCGGAGAAACCAAAAATTCCTGCGACACCTCGACTTTCCCTATCAGGATAGGGCTCATGTTTTATAAACCTATTATAAAGAGAGAGAGGAGAGAGAGAGAGAGAGAGAGAGAGAGAGAGAGAGAGAGAGAGAGAGAGAGAGAGAGAGAGAGTAAATTAACAAATCGGATGTTAAAACCACTCACGTTTTTATATACAACAACGTGTGAAAATGCTTAGTTCAAAATTTTCTCTTGTTACTTCCCTGTGGCGAATATATATATATATATATATATATATATATATATATATATATATATATATATATATATATATATATATATATATTATATATATATATATATATATATGGGTGTGTGTTTATGTGTGCTTATCAGATGATCAACCCTGTATCAGTGCCCCTCTGCTTGCCCTTCCAACTACGTATTTTACCCCTAAGGAGTACGGTACATCTATCAACTGCCAACCCCCCCCCCCCCCCATATACCATCCTTGCTTAGCTTAGCCATCTCCTGCGCTTTTTGCCCCTACCTGTTTCACATGAGTCATAGCGGACCAGTCTATGTAACCTAATCAGTTTATGTAACCAGATGCGATTGGCCGTGAGAGAGAGAGAGAGAGAGAGAGAGAGAGAGAGAGAGAGAGAGAGAGAGAGAGAGAGAGAGAGAGAGCTGGAATGGTGTGTATGTGTGTGTGGCTGTGGCTTCAGAACAAGGCTCACGAAACTTATTTACAGTATGTCATTGTAGTTGAAATAGGGGGATGAATGTTGCTCTGTCGATGCTGGTATGAACTATAGAATTACGTAAGGAAATGTCATCATAAAAAAAAAAACGATATTTGTTTAGTACGAATATATAATTATGATGCCTAAAATTTAATGTTAGGATGATCGATGAGGTTTGCCTTAGCACAGTTTTAATTGAGCAATTATAAGGTTATTTTGTAATACAGATTTTTTCTATTTACATAAATCAATAAACACTGATAACCATTATGCGCGTAGATTAACACTTTATAATGCTAATGATGGTATTAAAAGTAGATCAGATAAAGAAGACGATAATGATATTCCAAAGATATGTTTAGAGGTTTGGATATACTTATTTATAAAGGTAAACGGCTTTTGTAAAATATGCTTATTAATTTTGATAAGCCGGGTAACAATGAGGACGTGGCGAGGAACTGGAAAAGTTTCTTGTCCTAATTATAAAAGTTAGTTAATTGGATAAGCCATCGTGGCTTTTTGGGTTCACAGATTAAATTAAGATGTTATATTTGAAAATTAGTATCTACGTTTTGGCAAATTCGCTGTGGAGTAAGAGAAGAAGACACAGACTAACAAACCAGATTAACATTCAAGTTTAAAGCATCAGACTTTAAACCTTTCAGAAAATTTATAGATAAAAGGGTTTCTCTTTTCTGTATAATAGTTCATCAGCAAGAAGTGTAGACACGAACTTGATGTGGAAAAGGTAACCACATCGCAGGAGAAAAATAAAATGCCAAAGTCACCAATATACTAAAGCCTTCACCTACATGTACAAAACAGAATTATTATTATTATTATTATTATTATTATTATTATTATTATTATTATTATTATTATTATTATTATTATTATTATTATCATAAGCTAAGCTATAAACCAAGTTGGATAAGAACAGTAAAAACATTAAATTAGATCTTTTAAATATAAACTATAAAAACTTGAAAAGAAAAAAGAAAAATATCAAGAGATAAGCTTTTTAATCCATTTAATGTCAGTAGCTTCAATTACAAGTTAAGGATTATATCGTATCATTCTAAAAGGATTTTTGTAAATCATTTTAAGAAATAGTTGCTCTCATCTGTGTTTCCTTGTCGGGTTTTAATTGTTTTGTTTCAGTTCTGTTACCATTTCAAAGTGATGCATAACATAGATACATGGATTACTTAACTAAGTCAAAGATTAGAGAGTACCGGAAGGTCTAGGAAACAGATGATTCATATACATGAAATTCAGAGTATCTTTGATATTGTTATTGGAAATAGAGTTATAAATCTCTCTCTCTCTCTCTCTCTCTCTCTCTCTCTCTCTCTCTCTCTCTCTCTCTCTCTCTCTCTCTCTCTCTCTCACACACACAAACGCACGAATAAGCCGACAGTATATAATATGGATGGGTGTAATTTCCACTCTATTCAACGTATACTTAAGCTTTCATCCTGATTGATAACACTACTGTACATACCACTCTGTAAATGGGTTTCATCATTCTTATAAACGTATTATGCAGATATTTATTGTTACAATTTTCTTGAAAGGTTATTCATCACATATATTTCATTTTCATGTAAGTAGTAGGTTGGCCAGTGCACTAGCCACCCGTCGAGATACTACCGCTAGAGAGTTATGGTGTCATTTGACTGGCCAGACAGTACTACATTGGATCCTTCTCTGGTTACGGTTCACTTTTCCTTTTGCCTGCATATACAACGAATAGTCTGGCCCATTCCTTATATATTCTCCCCTGTTCTCATACACTTGACAACACTGAGATTGCCAAACAATTCTTCTTCACCCAAGGGGTTACTGCACTGTAATTGTTCTGTGGCCACTTTCCTCTTGGTAGGGGTAGAAGAGAATTTAGCTATGGTAAGCAGCAGTTCTGGGAGGACACTTCTATGGTAGTGCTATAGCCTCTGTACCGTGATCTTCCACTGTCTCTTGGGTTAGAGTTCTCTTGCTAGAGGATACACTCGGGCACACTATTCTATCTCATCTCTTACTCTGGTTTTATTAATTT
>NC_090764.1:50559933-50562433 GCF_036898095.1 Palaemon carinicauda | reverse complement strand
TACATCAATATAACTCTCCGTTGCAGAATTAAACATACTTTCCTCGCATGCCTCTGGGAAATAGAGAACAGCCGGCTTCCTATTTCCTATTTTTTAAGACTGCTTCAAGTGTGGCAAGGCAATGAAGATATTTTTTTTTCAGTAACTTTCCGTTGAATGTAGGTGTTTCGATTTCCCAAACTTTTTGTGCCAAGCATATTGACACATGCGTTCTGATATCTACCCTAGGTAAGTATGCTTGGTTCTGTGTGTGGATTTTAATGAGGTTAATTAGGTTGAGCAGATTTGCTTATTGTAGCAAGGGTTCTTTGCAGCCTGTTCTGTTTCCAATGGTGCTGGTTCTCGCTGCCCATGAAAAATATGTTTTATCCAGCAGGTTTTGTGGTACCAAACATTAATTGAATGAGCATCCCCTGGAGTAATGCATGTGTTCAGTTTTTTTATTTTTTCAGTGCGTCATTAATGGATCCTTCAACAGTTTCTAAGAGATTTCCCAATTGCCTACTGTCCTCACCCGATAGAGCTGCTCATCATCATCTTTCTGAGAGAGGAAACATTATTCCTTATTCAGTGGACATGTTTGGGACCTCGTGAATGGTGTTGAAGAGCCAGATGTTGATGGACCTGATACATCAATTTCAGTACTTCCTTTTTATTGTCCACGTTTTTTGGCAGCGTGACAGAAAGTAGCTAATTCATGTGCATGATGGTCTTAGGCACATTGGATTTACATAGCAGCTACAATGATAGACTGCCTGATTTGTAAAGAGTGTGTTTTTGTACAGCTTTGCAGTCGTCATTGGACCTCAACATAGTTGCCATCATGCACATTGGCCTCTCTTTTACGATTCCCATCACATGCTGATAGGACTCTAGCCGGGATGTTGCTCCAACTCTTCCTTTTTAGCATCAAACTGGCACACCATATGCTGCTTCCAGTTAATAGACTCCTGACCTTGACAAGTAGCTTCTCCAGCAGCTTGTAGTTTGTCACTCGTGTTTAGAGCCTGCCAAAAAAAAAAAAAAAAGAAAAAAAAAAAAAAAAAAAAAAAAACCACTATTATATTACAACCGCCACCAACTTTTACGACAAAGTAAACTGTTCAACGTACATGATTTAGGCCTACTTAAAAATCAGGTCACTAGATAAACATGTCCTTTTGGTTTGTGCTTGTTGTAGCCTAATGACCAATTACCTTATGAAATTGGTTAGTATATGCAAGAATTCTTATGACTGTCTCAGCACATCGGAAACGAAACAGTAGATTCCTTTGTCTTGAAAATGGTAGTTTAGCTGTCAAAATACAGATTTAGGTGGTTATTTAGGAGCTCTCATGTATAGACTAAAATCTTTTTCACGGCACCCATTTTGTAAAATTCAAGATGGTGGCAATAATGGACGGGGTGGGGTGGGGGGGGGGTAGATAAATTATTTTTCTGATTGCTTATATCCTAAGGTTGTCAAAAATGAATAATGCTCATACTCTCACCAAAAATCAAACGTAATTTATCATCCAAACATAGTGAACCTGACTATAACCCTAAAGCCCAGAAAAGGGAGAGAAATGAGCCTTTAAACACCGATGATTAATGCTCGGATGCCATTAAGGAGGGCGGAAAGGCGGTCTTCCTAAAAGGAATTGCAAGTTCTTACCTCTTACCCATTTGGTTTACATCAAGAAAAGGGAGAGAAAGCGGCAGATAAAAGTTTATAGAGAATATTTTTCATATTTGCAGTAGCTAATGAGTTGACAAGTAAAGATTATTAGAAATCCACCAGTCACTCAATTATGTTTATGTATATATATATATATATATATATATATATATATATATATATATATATATATATATATATATATATACATTGTGTGTGCATACGTTTGTAATTAACCGGCAATTACTTTCATATGTATAAACTTTAACTGTACCTATTTCTTTCAAGAAAGGGCAGGGTTATGAGATTTTGAAGAAGGTTAAGGATTTTGTGGTTAATTCACGTCACAAGGAATTGAAGGCTTCGTTTGATTTCACTGTCTCTTATTAGCTTTGAATTCCTTTCAATTCGTGTGAACAATTACCCTACGATTCCATGCTTCTCTCTTAATACTCTTTCTGTTTCCGTCAAGGTGACATACTAATGATATTGTGTACTATTGCTTGATAATCAGTGATACCCTCTTGCCCACCCATTCCCTTATTACCATTTAATAGGTAGTAGGTTGGCCAGGGCACCAACCACCCATTGAGATACTACCGCTAGAGAGGTATGGGGTCCTATGACTGGCCAGACAGTACTTTATTGGATCCTTTTCTCTGGTTACAGTTCACTTTCCCTATGCCTACATATACAGATTCTTTTCTGTCCTCATACACCTGACAACACTGAGATTACCAAACAATTCTTCTTCACCCAAGGGGTTAACTAACCACTGCACTGTAATTGGCCAGTGGCCACTTTCCTCTTGGTAAGGGTAGAAGAGACTCCCGTTATAGTAAG
>NC_090764.1:50547433-50549933 GCF_036898095.1 Palaemon carinicauda | reverse complement strand
GCCGTGTGTTTTTGTGCCTTGCGCGATGTAATTGGTGGTGGTTTGTGCGTCTGTCGGTTTGTTATGTGGCTGAGTGTTGGTGGTGGTGCCAATGCCAAGGTCTTCGTCAGAAGGTGGCGGTGGTGGCAAACACACACACACACACATACACATGCACTCCAGCGGACCTGCCATCCAACTCTACGAATGCAAGCACACTTCTTAGTTGACGTCTTTGATATTTATATAGTGTTTTGATGTGTCCTATTACGATGAAGAATCCTCTCAGATATCATTGAGAACTTGGAAAGGGCAGAGATGGGTCTTGTGACTGATAAAGAGTGTAAGAAACCCTTGCGTGAGTGTCCTTGACAATGAAAAATAGCATGACTGAAAATGACATTCTACTCTGAAGGAATTCGCCATGCTTAAATATTCATCTTTGTAGTGGTTTATCGAGTGATGATGTCACAGTCGACACTCTCACTCTCCGTCTTTGATGTTCATTTGGAAAATGAGAAGGAATTACTACGGGTTTCTTGTCTCTACCTCACGCTCTCAGAGAGGCTTGTACTGAATGTGAAATTGTGTTTCTAGAATTTACCTTAATGTCCTCTGTGAGTGTTAGGACTATCTGTAATAGATTTGTGAATTTGGAATATATTGTTTATCGTTCGCACGTTTTGAAAAAAAAGAAAAATTGAAATGTCAGGTTGGCTTCAGGGTAATTAATCACGTGTTTTATCACCAAAAGGGGTTGGACTCCCACTGAAACACATTGATAACAACAACAACGGTGTGTTATCCTCATTGCAGGAAGTAGAATGTAGTAGAACCTATGTTGGGATGGTTTGATGTATTACCCTGTTGTTCTTAATTGTTGATATTATTTAATAGTATTTGATTACTGAGAAGCATGATTTATAGATGTAAATATACTATCGTGTAACGCTTAAACCCTTTCCCATTGAATTTTATACTCTCAATATAGTAGTTATTTCTTTCTTGGTAATTTTTTTTTCATACACGTTTCCCAGGTAAGACAAATGATAACATTCAGATGATATCGGTGAAAGTAAATCTACAAACGAAGACTATATTATTTTAAGCTAAATCAATACTAGTGGTAGTATGCTATTTAAGTCGTCATCATCAAACAGTAGATCAAAGAACTAAAAGTGTAAAGCGACACAGCTATTTATAATGTTTACTCCGACTGTTAGCCTTAACGTTGTTTGAAAAGTTCAGCTTGAATTCATCTTTAATGGATAGGTTTTTAACTTATAGATCTAAAAATTAGTTTATTTAAGCGATGAATGACTGAATAATGTTCATTTCAGTGAGGATTTCCTCATTGCCCCTCCACCACTCTCCTCCCACCTCCTTGATATCCCCCATCCCTCCCCTTCACCTCTCTCCCCCCCCCCCTTACACAGCCACCCACTCCTCCTCAGACTTTCCCTTTCTACGTTGTAACCAGCTGATTTTGATGTTCTCTCGTAATCTGTGACATT
The DNA here is from genome assembly GCF_036898095.1 of Palaemon carinicauda. Classification (NCBI taxonomy): domain Eukaryota; kingdom Metazoa; phylum Arthropoda; class Malacostraca; order Decapoda; family Palaemonidae; genus Palaemon; species Palaemon carinicauda. The sequence goes on along the minus strand of NC_090764.1, from coordinate 50,548,440 downwards.
TTTCTTTGTTGGTCATTTCATCGCTTGTACACTTTCTCGTGGGCTATCTATCTATCTATTAATCTGTTTTATATATATATATATATATATATATATATATTTATAATATAATATATATATATATATATATATATATATATATTTATATATATATATATATATATATATATATATATATCATTTATTTTTATAGTCTATCTAAGTCCAATTTAGACACCTGTTAAAGGTAGTCTACCTATCGAATATATATATATATATATATATATATATATATATATATATATATATATATATATATAATATATATATATATATATATATATCATTATTTTTATAGTCTATCTAAGTTCAATTTAGACACCTGTTAAAGGTAGTCTACCTATCGAATATATATATATATATATATATATATATATATATATATATATATATATATATATATATATATATATATATGTATATATATATATCATTATTTTTATAGTCTATCTAAGTTCAATTTAGACACCTGTTAAAGCTAGTCTACCTATCGATTATGTATATGTATATATATATATATATATATATATATATATATATATATATATATATATATATCATTATTTTTATAGTCTAAGTTCAATTTAGACACCTATTAAAGGCAGTCTACCTATCGATTATTCAGGTGCTTCACGGTCATGTCGATATATTAAAGTTTACAACCCATTCACAGTCCGTCATGCATTCTATACACAACTGCGTTTCAACCCTTTGCAAGAACGATGCTTTATGCTGCAAGTTTGACCGTTTTTTCCTTTAGGTTGCTAAATTGGTCTCTCTCTCTCTCTCTCTCTCTCTCTCTCTCTCTCTCTCTCTCTCTCTCTCTCTCTCTCTCTCACAATGTGATAATATAATATCGAATCTTATTTTTGTCTAATCACACTCAGAATAAGCTTTCGTTTTAAAAATAAAAATATTTTTTTTCACTTATCTAGTATGATTTTTTTTTTAGTAAAGACGAATAAATT
>NC_090764.1:50502433-50542433 GCF_036898095.1 Palaemon carinicauda | reverse complement strand
CTGTTGGTGATATATATATATATATATATATATATATATATATATATATATATATATATATATATATATATATGTGTGTATATATATATATATATATGTATATATATATCAATATATATATATATATATATATATATATATATATATCTATATATATATATATATATATATATATATATATCTATATATATATATATATATATATATATATGTATATATGCATGCATGCATGCATGTTATAAGATATATTTTTAATGAAAACGTATATATATATATATATATATATATATATATATATATATATATATATATATATATATATATATATATATGTATATATATATATATATATATATATATATATATATATATATATATATATATATATATATACATGAAAGCTATCGAACAATGTTATATTTCAGTTTTCTTCGGTTTCCCCTCGTTAAGAACCCGATCTATTCTTCAATCGTATTAGATTTCTTGTTTTTTTTTATGTACATAGCCATTTGTTTCTGTATATAACGTCTGATTTATCTTTTATAATGAAATACTGGTTAATATAGAAAATTTTAAAGGAAAATATAGAATTTTTATAAAAGTTTTTTTTTCTTCTGGAATATACCTTTTCGTGAATGCACGTAAACTATAACAGATCACAGTGATTATTTACTTATAGCTTTACAAATATGTATATTTGATCACTTTTGTATTTTGATAAGCATGTATATGCCAACGTATAATTCATATGGTACAATATCGCAATCTGCCTCGTTACGTTAGCCATTAGTGAAATCAATGCATATTTTCCTAGAATGGGATCATGTATCTGTCATCGGAGGCTATTTTTCTCTTACAATATCTTTCCAGTTTCCAGATTTATAACTTGATTCTGATTTCATCCGTGAAAAGGATGATTTTAATGATCATACATATTCATCTTCATTATAATATGTAGGAATTTACATACATCTAATATTCATAATTTCCAGATCAATGAATATCATACCTTGATGTTGGAAGCTTTCTTTTCTTTACTTAAGAGAAATGCATAAAGTTGTTTACTCAGAAGAAGAGTTGATTTTCTCCAGTTAACAGCCGAGAAGAAATAGCGAATCTCCTGCTGGAGGTAATAGGATTTGCGAATTTTTTTAGAGGGAGAAAAACTAATTAAAACTTTTGTGGAGTTCCTAACTGTGCTGCTTAGACAACACTGACTTGACGCCGCACGAAGTAGGGAAACAAAAGACAAAATTCTTTGACTTTCTTCTTTACTCTAAGATTTCAGAACTCTTTAAGGATTGCTGCACTCTCTTGACTGCATATTCATTCTGATATCTTAGAATTATTAGTCTCTCTCTCTCTCTCTCTCTCTCTCTCTCTCTCTCTCTCTCTCTCTCTCTCTCTCTCTCTCTCTCTCTCTCTCTCCTCTCATGTGGTGTTGGTGATTTGATTCGACCGTTACAGATTATTTAGTGCCACAATTCCTTTTAATTTTCAGAATTCGTTTTGATTTGCGATTAATTATCCTCTCGTAACTTCTAAGTCAATTTTGGTGTTTTATTATTAATTGTCTGTAAAAAGTTTAAAAGTCACTGTTCCTGTAATGTTCTTCTCTTGAGTCATAAACATGTACTAGTTAAGATTTGTAATTTTTGCAGAGATACAATGGTTTCACAAATTGGCATTGTTGTTGTTCAAGTGTGTATGTATGTATGTTGTATGTATATATATATATATATATTATATATATATATATATATATATATATATATATATATATATATATATATATATATATATAAAGGTATTATCTAAATCATATGAATAGGCTCGAACACAAATATCATGGAACTTTGCTTTTTTCAGTCTAAGATTTTACCATAAGGTGCAGCGTGAATAAGACATGCTAGCCGTACAAAGAAAACTATTATAGTTAATCAGTTATTTACTCATTCTTTTACTATTAATTCCAATTATAATCAATACGGTATTGGCAGGAGAACGCTGTTTATATTTTCAATGTTTATTTGAATGTCTGAAAAAAATAGCTTTGAAGCTGGGGTTAGGTTTGACCTTTTCCGTATTAGTAGGTTGTTTCTTACTGTCATGATTGACATTTAACTTTGATATTGTATTCGTTAAATGATTATAAATACTTCTTTTGTACTTGCTTGTTATATGCATAAAACTGGGGTAAACATTGTGTTATAACCCTACTATGAACATTGCTGATATGTGTTATGCATGCATTTATGCATACATGCTCACGCACTGTCACACATATCTCATAATTTGTTGGACGACATTAGTGCCTGCTACCTCCGCGTGCATTTCATGACCAAAATTTTAACAAAGGTTTAATATTTAGTAGCTATTTCGATGAGATATAAAATTTGCATCTATGTGACCATTCTCTTTACTAAGAATGCAAAATTTGACCAAATAATGATGCATTTTCTTCACACGCGAGTTTCTTTCGTTGACTTCAGGGAACTGTTATCAATCGAGAGGATTTTCAAAAGTTAAAGCGTATTTGTCATTATCATAAAACATTAGACGATACGTGAAACAAATTTTGATTATAGGCAATGTTTCCGGGGAATAAGTTCTTGTGCAGGCCTTCGAGATGAGACCTTATTCCCATAGTAACGTCTAGTCACGTGTATTTTGATTTTTACTCCTTCCCACAGGAAAGAATTATGTTCGCATATGTGATACTAGAAAAATAGTGTTACGATTGAATTGAAGCAAATAGTCACCTTGTATAAACTAATGTAACCTTTGTTGCTTGGTTAGTTTGTTGCCGTTATATCTTACTAAATGCAAGACGCGGTCTATTGCTTCTCAGCAACCATAATTTGCAAGGTTGCTTCCACATGAAACAGTCTGAATTGCTTTCATCTGTGATTGGTTAGAAATACGATCGTTCTTGAAATAGACATTTAATCATATCATGTCGAGAGACCCACAAACATTTATTGTCCACGGTATGAACACAAAAAATAGGCGAGTAAACATGATCACAAATTTCTATTATAATGAAAATACGAATATCGCCTATGGTGGAAAGTCTTATAGATTTTTTTAACTCACATATTTTGTCATCCACTAGGAAAGCTTTTTCAATTATAATCATATGACATCTGATCATTAAACTCCTAGTCCTATATTAAAGATAATACGCAGCAATAATTAAAAAATTGCAAACCTATTATACCATCAAATCTGGAATGGAATGATTGTTTCCTTCATCCATTGAGATATCCTATATTACTAGAATGAAAGAGAGAGAAGTCTAAAATCTAGAAAAATTGCATCCTCTGTATATGCTAGGGATTACTCTTTAGTATTGGGTTACTTATAATAAGTTTAATTCATTTGATTAAATTTAAAATAAATTAAAGATTTATGATATTATCTTTTAATAAGATCTTAGTGGTATAATTTAGAATACATTGTTGTTTAATTTCATCTGCAATGTTATCAGATGTCTTACCGGTTAAATATTTTTCCTGATGGTATTATCATTAATGTAATTTTCCTTTTATTATTATTATTATTAATGTTATTATTATTATTATCATCAATATTAGTATTAGTATTAGTATTGTTAATTAATTAATTATTGTTGATATATCGTAAACCTTTTTAATTTTCTTTTGTTTGCATTTTACCCATAATTATACGCACATACATGTATGCTTATATGTCCAGACAGGTTTTATTAATATTAATATCCTTAAGTAATGCCTGATCATAACGATACAAGTGTACCGGTGTTTTCTTAAATTATCTTTGCTTCTGCAAATGAAGAACGAATGGAGGGACGGACCATGGGACCACTTTTGATTGAGGTCGTCCTTATGGTTTAGTCCTTTTATTTGGAGATATTTGAAATTCCATCTGTATCTTAAGACCAGGCGCCTTTTGTACCCCTAAATAAAGAATTTATACAAAATTTAGTAGCTCTTTCCATTAAAGTTGTCCTATTTTGCCTGGAAGTTCTTTATGTTTTGTATAATTCTTTTCGTCTACTGTGTACCATACCATTAACTCTGATCTAGAAAATGTATAAGTGATTTGCCCTTTTGATAAGCCAACCTGACAAATTGTTCAATGAAGTATTTATAAGAAGGAAGAAATCTCTGCCAATTGACAGAAAGTGATGTAGCGTTATTCTCTTTAGCCCCATTAAATCACATGTAAGATTCCATGTGACAAGTAAATGAATAATCAAATAAAATGTGATATACCGTTACACCTCAGGGAGACGAAAATGACTCATGTGCAAAGAGTTAGGAATTACGAACAGTCGAGACAACGAGAGGAGAGGGCGAAATGGCTTGGCAAGTAGATGGTCGAATGTAAGATAGTCTGCGTTTCTGCACTTTTGCAGCGGAGACCAGAAATGTTTACATTGTCCACCTTGGAAGCGATGGTGGGTCTCCTACTTCAGCGCGTCCCTTGTCTTCCTTGCCAACCTCCTCCTACACTTCCTGCGACGGCGTCTCGCAACATGCGTCCCTCGAGTTACCTTCAAGTGACCCCAGCTGGATGGGAAATTAGCGAGTGAGAAATGAGGTGAAATACAAATAAAAAACAAAAAATGTAACAAAGAAAGAAGTGAAAGCGAGAGAGTGAGTGAGTGAAAGAGTGAGAAGGAAAAAGAGAGAGAGATAGATAAAGGGGTAAAAGTAAAACAATTAAGTGTAATCTCGATCCACTCTCCTCTTTTTCTACTGCTTCAGGCTAGTCTCTTCCTCCTCCATGTCGCAAAGATACCGCCCATCACTGTTAAGCTAGTTAACTTAACCCCGCTTCGAGAGATACACAGAAAGAAGGGAGAAAGAGAGAGAAAGAGAGAGGGAGAACTTGGGGGGTGATCATTTGCCCAACCAAGACCTCCATCTTCTTACTTGTCATCTTTACTTACGTACGCGACCAGCCTACCAGCATCTTGCTTCCTCTTCAGCGGTAAAGCATCACCAGCCTCAAGAAGGAGCTCTTCTCTTCTCCCATCATTGGTTGTCTGCATCATATGTCCAGCATGTATCTGGCCGTGTCCTCTTGCATCTGCTGCAGGTATCCCAAGTAATTATGACTGAAGGCTTAGTTAGGTGACAACCTTTTTCTTAGATAGCTGGTTTGTAATGACTCACCTCTTTTGTGCTTGGAGTGCATCTGCTTCTTTTTTCTTTAATCGCAAGGGCCTTGTGCTATTTCTGTTATTTGTAGTTATTGGTAGCCTTGGATATAGTATTCAATGAATTTCCGTTTGTGACATCCCTTTCAATTGATATATATGTATGTATGTATGTATGTATATATATATATATATATATATATATATATATATATATATATATATATATATATATATATATATATATATATATATAGTGTGTGTGTGTGTATAAGTATTATATATACATATATAAATACATTATATATATATATATATATATATATATATATGTATATATATATATATATATATATATATATATATATATATATATATATATATATATATATATATTAGTTCATGTATCACTGTCGATAGAATTTTCCCATTTTTATATTTTGCTAATAAACAATGTAACCCATTTACATTTTAAAAAGTTATTACAATATACAGAGTATCATCGTATTCATTGTGCAGCAACAGATAAGTACCGTATTTTGCCTGAGATTAACAGGTGTCAAAAGGGGATAGAGGGTTATATTGCGTGTTTATCGATTTTAGACTTCAACCTACTTGATAAATTGTCTCGAAAGTTTTTTACGGAAATTAAATGCAGGTGGTTATGTTTTATTATTGCATTGTTTTTTAAATTTATTATCTGGCTTCCGGTTTAGCCCAAAAATATTTCTTAGAAAAAAATTTCTTTAGATGTCAAATTCTTCTCCTCTCCCGCTCGAAACAGATTCTTTAGGAGTCAAGTCCCATTTTCGATATAGGTAAACGCAACGAAATTTAAAAACTAATTCGTCTTTTAGTCAGAGGTTTCTGATCTATCATTTCCTTCTAATTTTGGTAAGGACAACAAAAATGAGCTAGTAAACATGATCACAAATTTTTAATATAATCAAAATTCGAATGACACATCGGGTACAGAAATTCTTGCATATCTTTTTGCTATATAATTAAAAATATCAATTAGGTTTTTTATGTTACAAACTTCAAAATAATGACGTATTTAGCTGATTTTATGAAATTGGAAGCTATTTTTTTTTCATCAGTTAGGAATTATGAGAAATTGTTTCCTTTTTCCTTTTTTTTTTCACCGCTGTATTGCGGAAATAGCCGTGGGGATGATCCCTTAAGGGCCATAAATACGGAAACTAACCGGATTTTATAGCTGTTTTTATCTCATCTTTTAAACCAGTGCTATTTATTTAACAAATCTCCTGTTTATTTTTTTCAATGTTTTCTTGAAGACTTTCCACAGCAATATTCCGTGGTGATTGAAGTAACTTGTAACGGATGATGCAATGTAGATTACATTGATATAGGTTTAGTGTATTCATGAATTAGATATTACCTAACTAACTGAACAAGAGAGGCAATTCAATTCTAAGAAACAGTAAAATGTGCCATTCAATTTAGGGAAACTTTTAACTTGAAGTGCAACGCAAGGGCACAACCTACGTCAGCAGTACGAACGTTTTAGGTTTGTCATCATGAAAATGAAGACAAAAATAATTTTATATTTGGGTCGTCTTACTGAAGTGTATGATAAAATTAATTTTATATTTCACGGTAACAAAATTATCTCTCTTCTTTTGTACATACGATTAATTTTAATAAATGTATTGAACTTCACATTTGTCGTCTGCTCCATTTTTCAATCGGATCTCATCAGTAATTTACTGTCTGTATTTTCTTCTTTTCTTACCGTTAAGGAACAGATTCTGACTCAATATCTAATTCCCATTTGTTTCATTTTCTTTATGTAGAAGATACTATAAAGCCCTGCACTGAGAGAGAGAGAGAGAGAGAGAGAGAGAGAGAGAGAGAGAGAGAGAGAGAGAGAGAGAGAGTTATAATTTCCCTGGGTAGGGCGTCGTGATCCCGTAACATAAGTGAGAATTAAATGACATTTGGTTATCTTCATTTCGCAAATCAAATCTGTAGTCGATTCCTGAAAGTCTCGAAGAATCACGATCCGGTTTCTGTGAGTCATTCTGGGAATATTATTGCATATTTAGCATATCCAAATAGACAAAGTGGGTCTCTTTAAAAATAATAAGGTATATATGATGTTATCATGTTTAATTAAAAGCTATGAAATGTAATTTGTACAAATTTCGATGATTTTATTACCACTTTTTATGTATAATATTTACTGAATTTATTAAGTTATGCATTTTCGATATCCTATATTTTTAAGAGTAATCGGACAATAAGCTGTGCATCACACTATTGTAATGTACGATTAAATAAAGAGATGGTTGCTGTGCAATTATTGAAATCTCGCTCTTTACATTTTATTGCGATGTTCTAGTGCTCGAAACATGAAATATCAAAGTGTGATGTTTTAGCCTCTTTCGCCCCCGCACGGCACCGTGATATTTAACCCAAATTCATCATTCCATTCTAATCCATACTTTTTCTCTGACTAGTCTATGAGAGAGAGAGAGAGAGAGAGAGAGAGAGAGAGAGAGAGAGAGAGAGAGAGAGAGAGAGAGAGAGAGAGAGATGCACTATAGTTTAAAGTGATTGGACTGCTTCAATTTCTGCAATGCTTTTTGGTTTTTTTTTCTTTTAAACATTCAAAACTGTTGTTTTTCAGCCAAATATTTTATATGTGATTGGAAGACAGCTATTGCAATTAACATTTTCTCTACGTCTATTCAATTTTGATTTGATATCCATATTCACCTTCATCACTTTACTTGCAGTTCACTGTTGGATAACTCGTTATTGCCCCAAAAAATTTTAATTTGGATAGTTGATAACAAAGAATATTTAATTATTATCCGTTAATTCCACCGACAGTGATGATTGTTTTTTCTGATTATCCAGAAATACAGTTATATCTGTTTGTTTGCATTTCGAATACTTGATATTATATCTCTGGAATTTGTCGAATGATTAAGAAAAAATTCTGATGTGAAAAATGGGAAAGCTGATCAGTTCTAGAAGAATATTACATACAAAGATTCAGGGTTGTAAGCACAGGAACAATAAACCATAAACATCTGAACATGGTTTATCATCAGACGTTTGAAATGGGAACCATTAATTAAAACCAAAGCCTGTTTTGTGTTGTAACGCCACTTATATACCTTGTTAGTCTAGCGACGTGAACAAGCGCTCCTCAGAGAAGTCAACGAAAGCCATTAGCATATCGTTGAATAACAGATCTCAAGTCATTGTACTGAGTTTTAAATTGAAGAAAATATGCTCTAGTTAATCAATACGAAGACACTATTACCTGTCCGTGTGTGAAAAATCTAAGAATGAATTGGTGCTGTTACTCGGCGTTTTAACACAGTGTTTGCAAACCTAAATCGAAACAGTAATAAATTCCGCTTCAAGGAAGGAGACGGCGAGGGGTAAAATGGGGAAGATATATTATTCTTGAGCACCTTACCCTGAAGCCTGTCTGTCAAGTGACGGAAGAAAAGAGAAACCTGTGAGAGACGGAGATGAGTTAGAATGAGTTTGTTCGGACGAAAAGATAATATTGTTGTAAATCACCTAGTAAGCAAATTGGGGAACAATAGTTGTAATCCCAAGTGGCCATAGAAGCTGAATTTAGAGAATTTGTAATTAGGTGAAGCTATGGAGATGGGGTTAATACGGAGAATAGAATTTCAAAATTATTTTATGTTTTATCGAATGTTCTATATAGTGGAAATTGATCATCAAGTTATTTTATAGATTGACAATAGCAAAAAAGTTATGATAGTAATTGCCAATGAAATTATCATATTATCAAAATTATTTACATAGTATGTTAGTGCTTAGATCTGTGTTGAAGCTAGATTACACTTGTTTTACAGTGATCACGAATGAATTTATAAATCCTTCTCTATAGTATTAAACATCATCTACCCAAAATATCTGGAGTAGAAAGGCTTAAACATACTTCACTGATATTTAATTACGCAGGTGTGTCAGTATATTTCCAAATATAATTTAAACAACTACTGTAAAAGATACTGAAACCAATATCCCTGGAAAGTATCGATTATCTATATAAACTTGTCAGATTCCAAGCAGTCAAATCTTGTTCTTTGAAATCTTTTCGATATTGGGGTGTCAGCTTCTCCATTGGGTAAAATCACTGAAGTTGAACTTGGTATTGCCCGAAATCCACTTTAGTCCCAATCAAATGAGATTAAAACAAAAATTTTATTAAAAATTAAAAAATCTTTTACCTCATTTTCTTTCTGATATTGTCCGTAACGACCATTAATGTTGGCACTAAACAAAGTTGATTTCCTCTCTCTCTCTCTCTCTCTCTCTCTCTCTCTCTCTCTCTCTCTCTCTCTCTCTCTCTCTCTCAGAGAGTTATCATTTCCCTCCGGGGACACCTTGGTTCCTCGGTAAGTAAACCTTATCATCAAGACGGCGCTATCTATCTCCTTTAAGACCTACACTTCATTGAGGAGTCACTCCCCACGATCCCTTCACACAAGAGTTGATGTCAAGCTGGAAGTTGACCTCGATCTTCATCTAACAATAGGATGTTGAGCATACACACAAAGATGAGGAAATCAACATCACTACGTCGTTTGTCCGTCGGTTAATTCTTCTGACGTCTAACATATATGATGGCTTTACGATTAAAAAATCATATTAAATTCAACAGTATTTATATTCGGAGTTACTGTCGGTATTATACGGTAGTTATGATTATTATTTTAATCAAGTTAAATGCAAGGTTATTTGTATTCGCAATTAATGTGTCATATTCTGCTGTAGTTATGATGAAGATTGTAATTAAGTGACATAAACATTATAGTGCAGGCTGTGGGGATAGCAATAACACTCCATAGATAATTGCCGAAAATCGATAAGTAACACCCTTCTTTACCTCCTCTTAGAGGAAGGTGCATGTGTATCTGTGTGTTTGTGTGTGTCTGACCTTAATATAGCTGTTATTGGTGCGAAAACCTTTACCTTTTTTGGCAATATTGCTCAATGTCCTACAAATGCAATAACACGTTAATCCCATACCCAATCCACAGCTCAAAGGAAATAAATTTAAGTAATAACAGTTATATCCGTAACTTACACGTTATAACAGCGGAGAACGAAAACGGCATTAAATTACTTTCCGAGCATTAATACAATTACAAACGGGATGTGTTGCACACACGACCAACCAAATTTTCATTCGTTCGTTTTAGGTTGCCTTGTCTTACGCAAGACACGGGCTCTTGCGTTGGCACCCCGTAAGAAACCAACCAAAGACGAGAAGTAATGACCACATTTGGAAGAATTTAATTTTGTGACACCAATTTTTCTTTTCTTTTAATTCATCTTCCTGTTTATTTATCTGTTTTTTCCTGATGATTTTATAAAGCCATTTACTTTTACTATACTTTTATTATAGTTTTTGTAAATCATTAGTCGTAAGTAACTTAATCAAATCAAATTAAAAACCTTACATATTATTAATAAAATACCAAGGGTCTTATGAACGACTTAATTAAGCCTGTTTTGCAGTGACAGTAGCTGCTATGGTTGATATTAGGAATGTTGTTGGGAAATGTTTGCGACTTATCTAATAGCAATGTAATATCCCAAAGAAGAAAGCGAATAGTCTTTTACTATGTTTTTTTTTTTTTTTTTTTTTTTTTTGGGGGGGGGGGTTAATAATACACAAGAGATTTGTACCGAGAGGGCACTGTACTTCGGATGATTGTTAGCAAAGTCAAAACAGTTTAGGAATTATTATTATTATTATTATTATTATTATTATTATTATTATTATTATTATTATTATTACTTGCTAAGCTACAACCCTAGTTGGAAAAGCAGGATGCTATAAGCCCAGGGGCCCCAACAAGGAAATAGCCAAGTGAGGAAAGGAAACTAAGGAAAAATAAAATATTTAAAGAACAGTAAAAACATTAAAATATATATTTCCTATATAAACTATAAAAACTTTAACAAAACAAAAGAAAGAGAAATTAGATAGAATAGTGTGCCCGACTGTACCCTCAAGCAAAAGAACTCAGAATTGAATAAGAGAAGTATTTTTCTATTGTAAATGCAACTTTCCGTTTGTTTGCACGAGGATACAGAGAAATCCTTCCGAGATATTTCGAAATAAGCCGGAAAAGCCAGCGCCTGAGCCCCCGACTTCTGAATGGCGGCAAGACTAGAGTTTATGAGCAGCGCCACCCAGCCCCTGATATAAATCCCTTGGGAAAATGACGGAGTTGAAAAGGAAACTGGGATGGCTTTGCTGATTTTTGTACGCTTTCATTTTGCCTTTCGAAGCAAATTATTGCCTTAAATTTAGAGTCAATGTATGTTTATTCATTTGTGTGGTTCTTTAAGGTTTATTTACACCTCAGTAAATAGTAGCTTTACCTCATCCGGTTTACTAGGATCTGTTTTGATGCTTACTATAGCTTCGGATTATCTTGCTTTACTTTGATGGCTGCTTTTCCGGTCCCATACAGCTGGGGAACCCCAATCTCTACAGGACCTCCACTGTCGTTTTACCTTATTCGTTCAGAGTATTTAACGTTTCATGTCTCGTATTCTTCATTTACTGTTAAATTGTCAGTCAAAAGATTCATTAAATAAGAAAGTCTTCAGTTTCCTCTTGAAAGCATTAATGTCTTCAATCACTCGAATGTTTCGTGGGAGCTTATTATATAGTCTCAGGGCCGCATATTTAAAGGCTCTAGAGCCTAAAGTAGACATACATGTAGGTTCAAACAGCCCTTTTCCTTGGGGTCCAGAAAAATTCCATACAGAGTTATAGATTTTAAGAAATACTCTAGCTATAAATCATGTATCTTTTACATTTACTTAATTGGTTATGAATTACCAACAATTGAATAGGATAAATCTGTAGTGTAGTGGACGGGTGATCACAGTGAAGTACAGTTCAGGTGTAGAACAGTATCACTCTTTCATTTCGTCTGGTCTCGTTCTCAAAGCCTCAAGTTACCCATTCACAGCATTGATAGCTGTTTGCAACCTGTTCTTATACGTCTCTTTTAATGTACATACATTTTCCTATGTTTATATATTCACGAAACTCTCTCTCTCTCTCTCTCTCTCTCTCTCTCTCTCTCTCTCTCAAGACGCCAGTTGAATTACATCAGATAATTCACATAGTATTATGGAAATAGACTTGCGTAGGAAACGAAAAATCCTGTTCATAAAATATAGGTGAATTTGCTGATTGTTCTTATTCGATCATTGTTAACGACTAAGAGAAGGTTGAATTCTTCATGAGAGAATAATAGCAGACTGTTCTGCTCCATCTAATCATCCCTTGAAGAAATAATCGAGACAGCGTTAAATTTCTCCCCGAACTCTCATCCCCAAATACATTGTCTAGTTCTTTTTATCAACTAGGTATCACACAGATGACATTGTGGTCATGGAAGGTTGCTTTATGGGCACTGTTTACGCCCCGGAGAGAAAATCTATAGAGAAACAAGGCTCTGAACTAAGCCTGTACTCATCGACCTTTCTCTCTCTCTCTCTCTCTCTCTCTCTCTCTCTCTCTCTCTCTCTCTCTCTCTCTCTCTCTCTCTCCCCCTAATCAACTCGATCGATGGTCGTTTAGAGTGAGATTTCCTCCTTAGCTCTAGAGTAAATGACAACGTGATCTATGAGTTCGAATGACGATGGAAGGAGGGAGGTTAAGATGGGTTCTTAAATGGGAGTACACTAGTGGTAGTCGTTGTGTGGGTGAAGTCCTCTTATCTCGAACTTCGTTGCTCTGGCTTTATTGTCGTAGTTGTAAATAGGTTAGGGTGTTCATTTTTAACTTCATTGATTTTAAGAAAATGGCTTAGTTTATTGTAGTCAGTTTTCTATTTTCGATTTTTTTCATTAGTCCATAGCAAACAATTATCAGATGATATTGCTAACTCTATAACCTCCAATAGAGCAATAACAAACCACATTCTAATAACACCCTACTACCGAATTTGTTGTTCAGGTTTAATTGCTATAACCATTCAATCGTTGGTGATAAATGAAGGGAAAATTCACTGATAAGAGGCAATTATATATATATATATATATATATATGCATGTGTGTATATATATGTGTATATATTATATATGTATATATATATATATATATATATATATATATATATATATATATATATATACAGTATATATATATATATATACATGGAATTTGATACATTTTTATGTAGACAAGCCGGATAAAAATAGCCGCATGACAAAGCCCGGAATTTTTACAGGTTCATTGACCTTTGACCCCAACCTCTAACGAGGGTAATGGCATCAGTATATCGTGTTGTATATCACAAGATAGGCAATTTAATTACGCGCATTTCGGCAATAGTTTCATGCAAATCAGATGGGAATTGATCACGATATGGCAAAAAGACGGGTTTGACCTTTCCGTGACCTTGGCCTTGACTTTTGACCCAATCACTCCCAAAATCTTATCAAATTGCCCTTGGATCATGGTCAATCATTCCAACATATTTCATGAGATTCGGCCAAATAGTTTTTGAATTATGCGAATTACAAACACACATACAGACATACAAACAAGTAAATACACGCCTATTAAAGCATAATCTTTGCAACGAAGCTGGCGAAGGTAAAAATATGTCTCCCTTATTCTGTGTTATGTTTAGAACTCACACGAACTGGTTATTTCGTATTATGAAATATAGGTAATGTTTTAGCTTCTCTTTGAGGTTAAAAAGAAGCCTACTAATTACTTATTGATTTCAAGAGAGAGAGAGAGAGAGAGAGAGAGAGAGAGAGAGAGAGAGAGAGAGAGAGAGAGAGAGAGAGAGAGAGAGAGAGAGAGAGAGAGAGAGAGAGAGAGAATGTTGATTATAGGTCAATCCGTTTTTGAGTGTACAACGGAAACCCCTCCAAGAGATGTTCCATTGTTGTATTTGGAGCTTTTTAAGTAATTGAATTTCAGATTTCTTCCTTTCGAGGATTTATTAGAAGCGGTGTTGCCTTTCGATAGTGTGATTCTTTGTTCATATTGAATAGGAGCGACAGCGAATTATGTTTTTATAACTTAGTCGGTTTCCCTTTCACTCTGTTCCTGTGTCTGTACGTTCAAAATAGATAATTCATGTATTCAAATTAGACTGATTTGCTCGTTTTATATGTTATAAAGATTTATACAACAGACAAAGGGGACGTTAATATAATTTACACGTATTTTCGAGTACGTGCGTAGTGGAATTTCGTGCCATAGGTGGAGCTAATAAGCAACTTGTGCGTAACAATTGATCGTCTCTGTGTGCTTCTGGTTCACTGGTTGCCATTGCATTTGTATACCTCCATGGGAGTTCTGTCATCAACTAGCATATTATCCATACTCATTATATATAGCCAACATACTACTTGGTTTCTTCGTTCTTTCCTGAAATACTTTTTCTTCACACCTATTTTCCTCTGATGGTCAGGAATTATGATTCCGGCAGTTGCCGCATATGAAAAATATCACATTTTCAGGTTATTGGGAATTCAACAGGTCTAATGTATCACTGAACACGGAGTTGTGAGCCTCTTTGAATCAATATCTGAGTGGGGCTAAACGAGGTGAAAGGGTTTGCGTATCGCCATGATCAGCAAATCTGTACTAGTCTGGGTCACCCATACTAGGTTGGTTTGCTATGAGCGATCAGACGTAAATCTCCCATCATCTCTGACAAGCGTGGTGATGAAAACTGGCTAAACCCAGACATGAATTGTGATGTCTCAGGGCTTTGTCCTACAGTAGACTAGAAACGGCTGCATTTGTTGTTTGATGTTGTTTTATATATATATATATATATATATATATATATGTATATATATATATATGCATATATATATGTATATATATGTATATATGTGTGTGTATATATATATATATATATATATATATATATATATATATATATATATATATATATATATATATATATAGATGGATGGATACAACATCATCATAATTATCATCAGCTGTTACTAGTCCGCTGTAGAACAAAAGACTCAAACATGTCCTTCCACTCACGTCTCTTTATAGTGTTTCTATGCCAGTCAGCCCCCGCAAATTTGCTACTTTGTAATCTGTAGGGACCCATTCTGTTATCCTTAATGTCCGTCTATTATCTATCATTCTCATTATATGTCCGGTCCATGCCCATTTCCTTTTCTTACATGTTAGAATTTCCTCTACTTTAGTTTGCTCTCGTGTCCTTGTTGTTCTTTTTCTGTCTCTTAGTGTTATTCCCATCATTATTCTTTCCAAAGCTCTTTGGGTTTTAACTAGCTTATGTTCTAAGGCTTTAGTAAGGTTCTAAGTTTGTGAATCATAACTTAATACTGGTAGGACCATCTAATTAAATACTTTTCTTTATAGAGAAAATGGTATTTTAATTTTCATAATCTCATTTTGTTAACTTCGATCTCATGTCCTGGGGAAACACTTACTGTCTGTCCTAAGTACGTATATCCATTAACAATCTCTAGAAGTTCGTCCAAAACCATTGTTGTCTCTGCATTTTCATAGAATATTTTTTTAGTTTTACTTATATTAATTTTCAGTCCTACATATCTGCTTTCTATTCAATTCTTCTATCATATTTTGCAATTCCTCTCATGATTCACTAAACAGAACTTTGTCATCTACAAATCTTAAGTTGTTGAGGAATTCCCCATTGATATTAATTCCTACATTTTCCCTGTCTAAATTCTTAGAAAATTCTAGTCATGCTGTGAATAATTTAGGAGAGATTATATATATATATATATATATATATATATATATATATATATATATATATATATATATATATATATGTGTGTGTGTGTGTGTGTATGTGTGTATATGTATATATATATATGTGTATATATATATATATATATATATATGTATATGTATAAATAAATATATGAATATATGTGTTAACAAGTGAGTGAGCGCGTGTGTGCATATTTGTATGTGTGCATGAGCATTTATATACATCAGTGTGTTTGTGTGTGTTTATGTGCATGCATAATTTCGTGTATAAATCTTTTCTCCTTTGAGGAAGTGACTCCAGAAGGTATTTGTGGATTTTTAAGCTGAGTTACCCTAACCGAAGTTTCCACTGGGCCATATATCTTCTGAGATTATGTCTGCTCCAAAAATCTCCTTTTTCCATGCTCATCTCTGCGAAATACTTTTCGTTATCAACGTAAAAACTTATTCACCCAGAAAATAAGTCGCTCTAAACTTTTCAATTATAAAGGATTTATATAGATGATATTGGAATTTTCAAAAATCACGCTACTATTCACATTAATTTACTCTGCATTTTCCCAAGGAACTTTGTTTTTGTAAAATGTATCTTTTTTTTTTTATGTGCGTGTGTTCATGGAGAGCATTTGCAGTTTCGCTGGTGTCTCATTATGTAAATTGAATACACTCATGTAAAGTAGTTGAGCTCTTGGAAGAAATCGATTGACATAAAAGACCAGAGGACGGAAGTAAACTGCTTTTTATCTACTTAAACTTTTTCACACCATAACAACTATAAATATAACTCAATCTTTTTTCACCAAATATTTCTAGCATGACAGTAGATCTATCATCGATTATCTACTTACTGATGCTTCGAAACACTGCAAATATAAAACTCTCGGTAAGACCATTATTGGAGTACTACCAGGACCCTTTTCAACCATTTCACTTTTTAAATCAACAGAGGCATACTGCTGTTTAACAGTGTTTAAATTAAAGTGATCCGGCTCGCTGGGGGAATTAAACAATCACCCTTTTAAAGGCTCATTCACACTGCACCGTCACGTCACGTCACGTCAAAATATTCTTGGAAAGAATCCGTGCCGTGAGTCCTTGACGATGCCGTGATGTGATGGTGACGAACCGTTTAGTGTGAACACGTAATTTATTTACATGGAAGAAATATTGACGGAACGGTGTCGTGATGAATAGTGTGAATACTAACACGGTTGACGAACGGTGACGTGATGTGACGTGACGTGACGTGACGTGATAGTGCTGTGTGAATCGCCCTTTATACGAATACCACGAACGCTAAGCAACGGTTATATATATATATATATATATATATATATATATATATATATATATATATGTGTGTGTGTGTGTATATATGTATATGTATACGTATACGTATACTCACACACACACACACACATATATATATATATATATATATATATATATATATATTGTGAAATAAATTTTATTCCCGCAATGAATACTATGGAATAAATTTCTCCACACAAACAAACACACATATATATATATATATATATATATATATATATATATATATATATATATATATATATACTGTATATATTCGTGTGTGTATTTGTTTGTGTGAAGAACTTTATTCCATAGTATTCATTGCAGGAATAAAATCTATTTCGCGAATTATCCCTATAATCTAATTTATTTTATCAAAAATTTTATTCTGGGAGGTAAATCCTGGTACGGCCCGAAATATTATTTTCATCTGTCTTCCTTAAAGATCTTGTAAATCCCTTTCCAGGTAGCTATGAAAGGACAGTAAATGTCAGCCGATATTCCTAACTTTATTTGCAAGTAAGCAAAAATCAGCATTGGGGAGACAGTCAATTGCTTAAGATTGGCGAAAGATGCTAGGTTGTTAGGAACGGACATATGATATGCTAGTTTCATGGTTGATGAATATATATATATATATATATATATATATATATATATATATATATATATATAATGTGTATATATATACATATATATATATATATATATATATATATATATATATATATATATATATTATTGATTCACCCGACATAGTTTAACTCGAGAGAAAAGTAGTACACAAGTCACATCCATTCTCAAACTTTAATTGCTGAATGGAAGATGACCTATATGTAGCAAAGACTTCCACACCAATAATTCGCTTCATTCCCATACACACAGAGCGCCTCAGCAGTACGTTTAATTTGCCTACACAAACTGACCCATTCACCTTTATCTTTCATACACTCTTGTGCGTCCTGAATTACAATTCCCTTCATTTCCAAAATGGTTTTAATAAAATCTATCCAGCTCTTTCTGAGCCTTTACTTTCTCCTGTCTCCATTCTTTCCACATGACCGAATCACTTCAATTTACTTTGATCCATTTTTTTTTTCTCTATGTTAATCTTTTTACCACTTGTATTATACAGTAGATCTCCACATATCTCTTCCTACTCATTCTTCTTATATCACATATACTATGCAAACATTACACCTCTATAGCTTTAACGCCTTTTTTTTATTGTTTAACATGCACTCAACATCCATACTTCACTTCATAAAGGAGAGTTGGTTCAATAACGCTTTCATACATTCCCAACTTGGATTCTTACTTTTTTTATCCTATGAATCACTTATCTTCTCTTATCACTATCCATTATATTTACTCCCAGGTACTTCAATTCTTCCACTATCCATATCATTGACTATTAAGCTATCTGCCCGGTTTTCATCAACCTTACTTTTGCTACTATTCACTCTTGAATTTCTTCTCTTGGAAATTATATTAAACTTTTATCCACTTCAGTACATCTGTGAAAATCAATCATTCCCTACCCTATAAGCAACTTTATTTTTATCCCAAAATCTAACTCTTACATTCATGATCCATGATCCTCTGCCTATATTCTGACCAATCACATCACGCTATTCATTAAGATGTTGAACAGCATCTTCTTAGACCCACTTTCACCCCAAAGGAGTTAATCTTCTTCCTACACACTTTAGCACATGCTTCGCATTCCTCATAAAAAGATTCAATAACTCTCAACACCTCATCATCCATACCATACAATCTTAACACCCTCCACATTACCTCTATGAATTCTACCCTAATCTTTGTGGGAGTTCAAGTTAGCCGCATACTGCTTTTCAACTTTACTTCTCACATACCCACTCCATAACAAACATTTCTAACATAGCCCCTTTCTCGTCTAATGCCCCACCATTGTTCCCTTATCACTTCTCATGCCTTACTTTCTCTGTCTAAATCCTACCATACACTTTCCATTATGAATTAACTAACATTACGTCTGTATGTATATTACAGTTGCCTTTATCTCCTTTACACCACGGAATAACTTTTCCTCTCCCCTATTCCTTATAAGTTATGTCTGGTTAAGGAAGAGGTCCCTCATCCAGACATACCTTATAAGCACTTGCCAGTTACTCAATAACACTATCACCATCATACAATAATATGTTGTAATCCCATCAACTCCTGGTGTCTTTCCTTTCTTCAACCTTTCTTATATCCTCAATAGTCACTCCCATAGACATTCCTTACAATAACCTTTTCAAGTTTAACACCAGTCTGGTCTCTCTCTCTTTTATCCTCCACATTCATCAAATCCTCAAAAACTCACTCTTTTGACCCAGGACTGCATTCACACCCAAAAGTCTCTATTCACCTGCATCTATTATTCTGAGCTCCATTTGCTCATTAACATTTCTCTCAGCATTTAATTCTGTCTGGGCAATTTTCTATTCACATTTCCCCTCTGTTTTTTTTACTGGCCATCCTATTCTCACTCACATTATTCTTGCTACCTTAGTTTCCTTATACATCTCTATGTGTGCCTACATCTGTTACTCTCCTCTATCATGCAGTATACACCTCAAGTATTTTTCTCTTTCCTTTTATATCTTCTCAACATTTATCATTTTAATTATTTCTACCTACCCTTGTATACCCGCAAACACTCCATGGAGACCCTGTGAATTTTTAAAAATCCCATTTAGTCCATTCCTCCTTTCATCTCCTCTGTGGGTGTTTGTTTGTGATTGCGTTTTATGTAAGGGAAATCTCTCTCTCTCTCTCTCTCTCTCTCTCTCTCTCTCTCTCTCTCTCTCTCTCTCTCTCTCTCTCTCTCTCTCTCTCTCTCTCTCTCTCTCTCTCTCTAACACAAAAGTTTTATTCTAAGCAGAAATTGTTGTATTTGTTACGATTTTATATGGCAAGCGTTTCTCTTTTCTTACTCTCCATTGATATTTCCATTCAATGAAAATAAAGTGCAGCTGAATAAAATGGTATCTAGGTTTTGGACATTTAATATCAGTTAAGTTTTGCATGCTGTGAAAGCCCATTTATCAAAATTAGGAAAGATCATGAATAATTCAGTTACAATGAATGATTTTAACATTTCTTCAAATAATATGCAAGAATATATACACTAAAATAAACTTCGTTTACTTTCACAAAGATCAGCGGAGCATAGGATGTGCAGTATGCGTGTAAACCAAAAGTTAGTTTGGTGCAACATGTTGAAAGCACTTTGAAAGCCTATGTAGTTTTGAAGGGAAATTGCTTCGACTCTCCGCCCCCTAACACATCAATAACCTTCCCCTCCACATCATCTGTTGCCATGGGGATGTTCTAACCTGCATTATACCTCTATCGAGTTTTCTCAGATCCTCGAAAGATATTGTTTATTTTGAACAATTCAAAGACGGTCATAGTGACAGGGAATTAGGAGACATATTAATACTGGTATACGTTCGAAAAACATTAAAATAGATATACAGAATATTCTTTTAGGAAAATTATTGTCTCAGCAGATCCTAATTCGGATAGAGATTAAGGGAAGAGTTTACGTCTAAATGATGGGTGTTGGGGCAACTCCTTCCCCCAACCCCCAACTCCAAACACCCCCTTGAGTAAATACTGAAGGGAGATTGAATTGTGCAGCTCCAGTTACGACGTCGGGATGCTGCTGGCATCGGAATAGACTTGTGGCGC
This sequence comes from Palaemon carinicauda, assembly GCF_036898095.1. Lineage (NCBI taxonomy): Eukaryota > Metazoa > Arthropoda > Malacostraca > Decapoda > Palaemonidae > Palaemon > Palaemon carinicauda. The sequence goes on along the minus strand of NC_090764.1, from coordinate 50,521,446 downwards.
CGACTAGACGCCCCCATCCGCCAGTCACAACAAGAAATTCAGGAATATTTCCATGGATTCTTTTAGCGTTGCATGGTCAGATCTATTGGGATACATCTGGGTTCTTATATGTCTGTGCTGTGCGCAGATATGTTTCCTATTGTTAAGAGCTCTTTTTACCTTATATATTACTCTGAACTTGTTGATTTTTTAGTTTATTTCGAATTTATTGAACATCGTAAACCTTGTTAGATCTATTGGGATACATCTAAGTTCTTATATGTATGTGCTGTGCACAGATATGTTCCCCATTGTTAAGAGCTCTTTTTACCTTACATATTACTCTGAACTGATAATGAAAGTTTATTTAGAATTTATTGAAGTTCGTAAACCCTGTAGCTCTCTCTTTTGGAATTTGGAATACAACTTTGTGTAAAATACAGATTAATACAGGTTTCAGTTGGTAAAACCTCTTACTGATTAAAGTGTAGACACAAATAACGCTCCTAATAAAATTCTTTAGAATATTATACGCCCTCCCGATCGATCCCTCGATCATCCTAGACTTGAAAGCCACCACATGATACTTGGTTTGTCCAGCATCAGATGAGGAGAACGAACAGGAGGGAGATGCGACGGAAGCTTCGGCTTTCCCAGTTGCATTGGCTGGATCATTCTGCTTTATTTCGCGCAGTCATCGATCTTCAAAGCTTTAGTTTTGGGGATATCAACCGTATTTATCCTGTTTATGTTACATACATATGTACACATACTGTATATATGTATATATATTGTATATACTTGTATATATGTGTACTCATATATATACACATCATCATCAGCCGTTACTAGTCCACTACAGAACAAAGGCCTCAGACATGCCCTTCCACTTGCGTCTGTTTCTGGTCTTTCTATGTCAGTCCACATCCGCAAACTTTCTTAGTTCGTCAATCCATCGTCTTCTCTTCCTTCCCCGAATTCTTTTACAAATATGTAGGAACCCATTCTGTTATTCTTAGTGTCCATCTATTGTCTGTCATTCTCATTATATGTCCTGTCTATGTCCATTTCTTTTTACACATTGTTAGAATATCCTCTACTATAGTTTGCTCTCGTATCTATGTTGCTCTTTTTCTGTCTATTAGTGTTATTCACATCATTATTCTTGCCATAGCTCTTTGAGTTGTAACTATCTTATGTTTTAAGGCTTTAATAAGGCTCTAATTTAATACTGGTAGGACCATCTCATTAAATACTTTTTTATAGAAAGTGGCATTTTACATTTCATAATCTCATTTTGTTTACCAAAAACTCTCCATTCCATGCTTATCCTTCTTTTAATATCGGTCTTTTGTCCAGGGAAAACACTTTACTGTCTGTCCTAGGTACGTAAATTACTTAACAATTACTAGCGGCTTGTCTATAACTCTTTAACTTTTTTCTCTGCATTTTCCTTGTACATTATCTTGGTTTTACTCATATTCATTTTCAGGCCAACGTTTCTGCTTTCTCTATTAAAATCTTCTACCATCTTTTATAATTCATTTCCATGATTCAATAAACACAACTACGGTTTTATATATATATATATATATATATATATATATATATATATATACTTGTGTGTATATATATTTATGTATAGTATATATTTATATATGTATATATACTTGTTTATATACACTTATATATATCTACAGTGCGTATGTGTATATATATATGTGTGTGTGTATGCATACATAATTGTGTATGTGTTCATTACACTTACATATACATATAACGCATTGCAAATTACGGGTCGATAAATCTTTTCGTAGTAAGGTTTTCATTACATTTTTGCACATCTTGCATTTCGATTAAAAAAAATTTTAACCATACTGGTTGGACCCTTGGGAAACATTAGAGGATGCATTTCAGCACCCATAGGACGAACTAGATACCTACAGGTACACCTTCCCACCCAATTACCTTGAATTACCAACTGATCAACAGTGTGTTGATCTCGTTGGGTCTTAGAATGACCCCTTTGGTATTTCGATATGCTCTTCAAGCCGAGATCTCAAGATACTACCATGACAATTTTTCTCCGTCAGTAGCATCTTCAGAAATACAGTACCATATGTCTGTCGCTTGCACTTCACGGGTGGAGACTATTCAGTGTCTCATCCAAGCGAGAGGCAATTTTGAAAGAGATATCTGAATACCTGTTACAGTCTTCTGCAGCTGTTTACTAGGGAGAGTGGGTCATCCTCAGTGATTGGTGTCGTAAAAGGAATCCCTCTCCAGTCTCAGCATCTTCTCAGCAGATTGCAGATTTCCTTTTCACCCTCCACTAGTTTAGTTTTATGCTAGGGTTTATGACCAAAACGTAGAACATGTCCATCCATGGCCCCAGGTTCAAGAACTCAATTCCTTCCCTTCAAGACACCACCAGCATGGATAAAGGTCAGATATTTCTGTGTCCATTAATGGCATCGTGATGCTATCTAAAAAATTAATGAACTCGGCAGTTCAGGCTTGAGTGTAGCAGACTTGAATAGCACTGGCATGAATAAGATTTAAATGTCTAAGAATACTCTTTCTTTCTGGATTCATGAGACAAGTGAGTGTATGCATCATCCGACAAGGAGAGGTTGAGTGCCTGGCTCAGCAGTAGCACACAAAGTCAGAGGTATCGGTCCATAGATCGCCTTCAGAAACCACTTTCTTGTTTTTGAGATGATGAAGGCGAGGGTTTGGAGATGTTAGGCCAGCTTTACTTTCTTTTATCCTCAAAATGTTACCCATAAGTCCTAGAACAACTTTTTCCTTAGTCTTCTAATAGCCACCTCAGTCTCCTCGTCGGACAGAAAGCCTCACATCTAAAGTAACGGTTTTGGTATAAGTCAAGAGTCAGGAATGAATGATAGAAAGACTGGCTCATCTACTTCTTTCTCGCCCTTTTACTGGTGTAGCAACCGCAATCATTACACATGCCATATCGGATGTCGGATGCTGGAAAACTTCCTAAACAAGCTACCTTTCTTCCATTGACCTGGAGGCTCCAGGAGTCCAACAAACTATTTGGGGCTTTTCCAAACCTTTAACAAGTCAGTATCCACACAAATTATTAACATACACTGTTTTTGAAGAGCTCCAAAATAAATTTTAGTTTTTCAATTCTTTGAAAGAAATACTCAAATCCATACAAAATTGCTTTCCTTTTCATTTTTGTCTGACTTTTCAACGCTTTAGAATTTCAATTTAGGGAATGTAAAATTTAACTTATTTATTTCCTGCATTTAGAACAAGTGACGGCATTTAATTGAGAGAGGGGTGGGTTGAAGCATGGAAGACAGACACGTTGACCTCTGGGACGTGATCTTTAAAAGGACTGGGTTATATAGTTCACCAGAAAAAGATGCCAACTGACGAATAATGACAGTGCACATTTGCAATCAATGATAATCTTTCAGTGATAAACCTTTCCAATAATTCATATTGAATTTGTCCTTCAAAACAATGGCTTCCAAACCTTTCAACTCCTGGGACTGGTCCAAAGAATCAAAGAAATGTATGGACTGATATGAATTTCATTAATATAAAATTGAAGTAATATCTACATATTGACAATATAGCAAAATCTCTACATAAAGCAATAGAACAAAATTACAAAATTATGCCAGTACCAAATGAAAGTACACGTAAAAACAATTATATATTGTTTAGAATTAGAAATTCCGCATTTTAAAGTATAGAAAGTTTATAAAGGTTAATCAGATGTTAATTCATTTAATTAATAATACTTCATAGCTTGCAGTTTCGGAGAAGAGAAAATAAACAAACATAGGAAGTGAATCAGCCAAATTATGAATTAGAATATTAGATAAAATCTGTAAAACGCTGTTCCATAACGACAATGCAATATGATGTACAGTTTGTATATGTATTGCAAGAGTGTAATATATGTCAAAGTAGACTTTATCCGATTGTATAGATGCAGCGCCCAGTAGATTGATTATATTATTATTATTATTATTATTATTATTATTATTATTATTATTATTATTATTATTCAAGCTACAACCCTAGCTGGAAAAACATGATGCTCCAAGTGAGGCTTTATTTCTTGTTTGGATAAAATAAGCTAATCAAGGCGAAGTTCAATGACATTAAAGCGCACAAAACTGTGCTTTAATGTCAAGCATACGCATTTATTTATGCTTTATTAAACCATTACAGATAAACCAGCTTCCCAAAGATATGCTGCGGGGAATGCTTATGGAAATTTCTAGGTAATACCACTTAATTCAAGAAACTCATCTTTAAAGGTCGCTCATGAATGGCAGAGGCAAAGGACAGATTGCCCTAACTAGCAAGGCAATGCCCTAGAGACTAACCATATATCCATATGATCAGAGCCCAAACCCCGCTTCACCCAAGCTATGACCACGAAGGGCCAGGCAGTGGCTGCCGGTGACTCAAATCCCCATCCTTAGCACACAAGGAGGGTGAGGTTGCAGACACTACAAGAAACTATCGAGTTTGAGCGGGACTCGATCTCTCGTCCAGCAAGTGCCAGGCAGAGACTTTTCCAATAGGTCCCCACAACCACGTGCTTATAATAAAAGGATGACATTGTTACATATCTTTGGATAGTTCAATTGGTTTATCCTCTTGCCAGTGAACTGTGATACCTGAACTGGCTTTAACAACTGATCTTCAACATGCTCTGCCATTTCATCAATCCTCCTGGTTACTTTTTAATTTGACAAAGGTATGCTAGAAACTTCACAAAGTGGTCGTTCATCGAACAATTCAGTACAAAATTGTCTTTTACAAATTACAACATTTTCTTTTCTACTTAAATATTGTATTGCTTTAACCTTTTTTCATCAGTAGGTTCCTTCTATTGTCTCAAACTATTGCTTAGTTTTCATTGCTGGCTCAGTGATTTATGTGCAAATGTCTTGAAATGCTATGGCTTCCTTGTATCATTAGCAAAGCGTTATCGATTATTAATCACTTAAGACAATCACAACTCATTTGCGAACAATTAAATGACTGTGTTAACGAAAGGGTGAAAAGGGAAAAACGAAAAACATCCTTACAAATCAAGTGTGTATTCACTGCAAGAGTCAGTCTATTCAAGGTTTAAATTCTGAATTCAAGGGACGAAGTGTTAACACTAAGGTTGAACATTAGCGTAAGTTACTACTTATTACTTGATTTTCGAATATAGAAATTAAAGAGGGGAGAACACGAGACGTTAATCACAATAAATACACAAATCCAAAGGTTTCATTTTGTAGGGATGCATTTGCAAGATACAACCGTAGGTTGACTTTAATATCTTCAATCGTATCTTGAATGATGCAATCAAACATCTTGTGGCAAGTGCACATGAAATCAACAAAAGTAGCTAAAGGTAGAATAAGATATTAAAAGAGAGAAAAAATCTGAAATGAATTAACAACATGCAGTGTGATCACAATTTATATTATGAACAAGAAAATTAAGAGGTTCTCTCTGCTTTTTTGATGTTTGAGTTTGAACTATGAATTTGCGCATTTGCATGTGATTGGCCATTAATTGTTTAACTTGCTGCTTGATTCCTTTCAAAGCAACTTTATATGCAAATCGAAAGAGAAGTGAGGTACCCGGCATTAGGGCAATTCGAGACTTTTTTAAAGCTGCATTCCAAGGGAATGATATTGTTAAGGTGTCTCTTGTACATTTTCTTAGCCGTTTGTACGTTTATGTACTGCATGATACTGTCAGAGGTTCTGTAGAGTGCACTTATAATTCCTAGGGGATACCGGTGACGTCAACATTTCACTGCTGAGAAGGTAAAGTCTCGTTCCTTCACAGGACATGTTCCCAATTTTTCCTGCTTTGTGTATCTTTCCCGTAGCCATGCACAGTCCTCAGTCCAGGTCTAAGCGAAGTGTTGTTGGATTCTTCCTTGAGTATAACAAAGTTGTAGGCTTGTCGTGCATGGTTAGTGCCGAAGGCTGTTGAGACCAGATATGTATGACTTGTCGATGAATGCGGCCTCTTTGTGACCTGCTGTGTAGGAAAGCTCAAGTTTGAAGTTGACCGGAGTGCCCTCTCAAGGTGAGGGTTCCCTTGGGAAGCACTGTTAGATGGTATTGCAGTTGACAAAAGGCTATTCTTGGTAGGAGCTGCATGGTTGAGGGCATGCAGAACCTTGGCTGATTCCTTCAGGATTTAAAAGTAGGATTCATAATGGCATTGATATTGGAGGTTGTATAGAGCACCCGAATGCGACAAAATTGTTTAGTGCACCCTTCACAGTTGCAAAATGTGATGTCTTCGAGACAGGCTGATGTACGGTGGTCTTTCTATAGACAGGAAGGGCAGAGATTTAACTCATACCCCTGTGATTTACTTGCTTCAAGAAGGGCTTATTTGGAGCAGACATTACCGCTATGGTTGTCCTTGCAGAGTCGACACATGAGTGTACTATGGGTAGCCTCTTCAGTCTTCTGTGCCTTTGGTGTTTGTGCTATCAAGGAGCTTGTAAGGTTTGCAAGAAGCGGGTGGAGAGATTTGGTTCCTTACGCATGTTCTAGTTGTCTTACACATCTTCCATTTGATTATAAAGATCTTGATAACATTAGGTTATTTAGGGACAGAGAACATATAGTGGGCTATTACCGTATCGAAAGTATTTCAGTAACCATTTCCTATTGCTTTATCAGGCAGTGATAGAGAAAAGAGAAATGACTAAGATCTGTGAGATTATGTCATGAGTTCAGCAGCTCAGGTAGTCATCGGCAAAATAATTATTGTAACTTTTATTAGCCAGTAGCAAGTTGATTTGATTTATGGTGTAATTCACATCCTTGATAGTCATCCCTGCAACTGTCACGAGCTTCTCTTATTTACATCCCTGAACAAGTGATGGCATTCTGGATGTCATAACAGTCTTGGATGATATTTTAAATGAACCAGAAGACAGCCCGGGCTATTCTTCCGTTTCCCAGAACCATAAGGGAGAAGATTACGACCCTCCTGAATTGCATCAGAGACACTGGCTGCGATGAGCCACTACGGCCATTATTGTTTATACTGGCTGTGCAGACCGTTTCAGAGGCGATCACTAAGGGTCTTACGATGTCCAATTACAGTAGAAGATTTTTGCCCTGAAACAGGAGGGCCAGTGTTTCCTCTTGGGTTTTTTTCATCTCTTCGGTCTCAGTATTTCCTGATATTTTTCTGTCTATTCTTGTAGAGCTCCAATAACACTCCTCTAGTACTTATCCTGATATCCTACCGCAGTTTAGGGCAGTATTTCTATTATCCTCATGTTATCGATTAGTTGTTCCATATCCTGCCTACGCATTAAATCTAAACTCTCTCTCTCTCTCTCTCTCTCTCTCTCTCTCTCTCTCTCTCTCTCTCTCTCTCTCTCTCTCTCTCTCTTTCTCTCAACACACACACACACACACACACATATATATATATATATATATATATATGTATATATATGTATATATATATATATATATATATATATATATATATATATATATATATATATATATACTCTCCTAATAGTATAAAGCTTGATAACATGTCTCTGTTACAACCTCAAGATTTTTTCAATTTTAATTCACAAGACTACTGGTAAGTAATACCGGTTTACAAAATAAATATTTTTTTAATGGTAAACAGTAAGCGTGCATCTAGTTAACAATTTTCTAATGACCCGATCATTTATGATTACAATATTTTATGCAAGTCAAGGAAGTGAATGATATAACAAATTGACTATCTCTCTCTCTCTCTCTCTCTCTCTCTCTCTCTCTCTCTCTCTCTCTCTCTCTCTCTTTCTTCCATATCTGTGCATTCAAGAGCTCCACAATCCAGACTGTGGCTAATGTAAACAAAATAACAGGTGGACGCATTCACGCTGAAAGGTTGATTTCATAAATGATATTTATGATTTCTTACACAATCTGAAAACGGTAGTCTTTACGTCCTTCTTGTGTAATAGATGATACTGATTTTAGGTTTAATTCTTCAAAACTTTAAAACGATGTCAAATTCTATGAATTTTGAAATGTGACATCGTAGCTTGGAATCCTTACGTTTGTAAGTGTACAAAGTATCGGTTTCAAGTCTTCATAAGGGTACTCTCTCTCTCTCTCTCTCTCTCTCTCTCTCTCTCTCTCTCTCTCTCTCTCTCTCTCTCAAATATTTCAAGCTCCATTATTTCTCTCCAGATCATATTAAGATAGGGATTTTATTTTAGGAATTTTATGTGATTTTTGAAACACGCTGAATTATGTTGCTATCTCGTGTCTTTAATTAAAGTAATTTAGGAAATGGAATTTAGATGCCTTATCGTGCTGGCTGTTAGCAAAGCCTACGAACGAATTCTCATGAATTGTTAGTAAAATCAAGATCATTTAAATATACCTTGAGTAAACTCCTAGTAATTTGTTGAGAGGTACGATCTAAATGATAAATTACTTAAATGAATGTGGTGAGACCCATGTACATTACGATACAGATTAAACTAATGAAAATTTATGATCTATTAATACTTCAGAGGTAGCTCCGTCGTCCTTTTAAGAAGAGAAGGGAGGCATCTGGGTTGTAAGGCTAAGTAAGCATGAACGTCTTATTTCGGTGAAGTAATTCCTCGAAGACTCAGGAAAGTCTTCTTCTTACTTACAGCTGTGAAGACCTCGTAAGACTTCTCTCTTGATCCGCTTGGTTGTTTTCCATGTGACTCTCTCTCTCTCTCTCTCTCTCTCTCTCTCTCTCTCTCTCTCTCTCTCTCTCTCTCTCTCATGTTTACCCTCATGTTGTTTTGATAGGTTCTGAAGCCTTTAGTAATGCAGCAGCTGGTGCTTTTATAATTTTATTCCATTTTCTTATCCATACCAAGATGAAAACCAGATGTGATAATCTTTCTTCGTAAATGACGGAGGGTTGTAAGGGTGATGGAGAACGTAAGCAGGAAGAAAATTCCATTACTTATAAGTAATGTGAAGAACCAGTCTTAGAATCGCCCAAAGATGGCAGATTTCCACAGTTCCAAAATAATGTGAATTGGGGGAGTTACTCTTGTCCACATAATGAAAGGGAGTTTGCAAATTTTTTTTCAATCCTTTTTTTAACGGCCTCCATAATATCATATAGCAAAACTGGCTTTTTTTAAAGTTTATATCTAAGAATCGTGTTTAATTCGTAATCGTATGAATCACCTGATAACTCTGCAACATTTCATTTAATATTGGGATCTCTCCCATCTGGAGCTTTACTACACTATGTAGGTTACTGCGTCTAAACTCCGCTTATCAATTTGATTACTGTTTATTCATTGATAGTTAGATCCATTCCATAATTCCCCAATCATTTTTGCCTGTGCATTTCTGTTTTCGGACACGGCGTTATTCAGAAGGGGAATTCGTGTCCTATCACATCCATGTCTCGCTAGTGATACCTAAAATAGCATCGTATTTATGTCACTACTGTGTAATATGCGTGGCTCTTTTCAACCGATTTTTATCTTTTATATTAACTGGGCTATTATGTCAGGCGCTGGATCCTGCTGTTCATTTTATTGTTTACATTTAAGCCGCTTTGATTGATTCATAACATTGGATCGCTTTCCTTTCATCTGAACTCTCTCTCTCTCTCTCTCTCTCTCTCTCTCTCTCTCTCTCTCTCTCTCTCTCTCTCTCTCTTCAGAATTTTTAGTGCCTCTTTCGTTTCCGTGAAGAGCTTGAAACCTGAATCATGGTTCTTTCAAGTTTTTATGAAACATTGAGGTCCTCTCTCTCTCTCTCTCTCTCTCTCTCTCTCTCTCTCTCTCTCTCTCTCTCTCTCCTTATTTGTAATGATATGAAGTCAATTTATTCTGGTTTAGGTCAATATCTAACCTCATAATATTGTTGGCATTCGAATTACCAGTACAAAACCACATCCTTATGCCCATGCACATTGACACACAATATATCTAAAGTCGGAAGTTAGAAAGGTTATTTCTTGTGATCCTGCAACTGTTGTTACACCACAAACCTTAAGTAGAGTATTACCTTGCTTATGAAGTAGAATGAAAATGTTTTATATGTTTAATGTGAGATATTGTTTTTAAAATTGATAGTGACCAGTTGCTTTATATAAGAGAATACAATGTTATTTAGAGAGCTTATACAGCAGTGTATTAGAGATGGGCAATGAACTCATTAGATGTATACTGATTATATATAATAATCAATAAAGTACTGAATTTGAAGAACTAATATATAACTTTTTCTTGCTAACTCCACTGAAGAGAATATTCGAGGTAAGTCTTCTCCGGATGAATGATAATCTGAGACTGTAAAATGCAAATGATAACCTAATATTTACATCATCACTGCGAATCTAGTGCATAATACTCATCTGCAGAAATAGAACTTTAAGTAATTTGATAACTAGTAGCGATTTTAGAACTATCGGAACCTATTCGAACAACCTTGTTAGTTAATATCTGACATAGAAATAAAAACAGACTATTATGCATATGAGTTTATTGAAAAGAAATCTATTTGCTTTTCTAATATTTTAGAAAATGATTATGAAAGATATTTTACTAACAAATGAAATGGGGGAAATTTGGTATGGTTCATACTTTCACAATACATATCCACTTGAAAAGACCGTGTTATTATTATTAATTTCAAAACGAAATCATAACAACAGTAAAGATGAAATCGTAAAATCATAACAATCAATAAACTAAACTCAAAGCATTTCAACTTAATCCAACTTCGAGCTTTCCTGGAATAATCTGCACTTGAAACTTGAAGCTTTGTTTTGCAGTGCCCAGAATTACTTGACTTTTAATGTTATATTTTTGGATGTTAGTGAGTGGATTGTGGTCTGTCTGTAAAGGCTTGTTTACACGGTCGAACGCGGTTCGACAGACAAGTGTTTGAAGTGATGTTGCAACGTGTGAACGGAGTATTCGGTTGTCGAACACGCTCATCGAACGGTTCGAGGAAAGTCGGTTTTCGCCTGGGCGGGGCTTCATTGTCCACAAACCTTATGCATCTGTGGCTGACTCCACCTCTTCGAACCGTATGACAAGCAGGTTCGTCAACCGGGTTCGACGAACATTCGATCGTGTAAACCCCGCTTAACATGAAATCCAATCCTGACAGGCACTTCTAGAATTTCTTGACTACAAACACTCTCTCTGGACATTCCATCACGGTTATGATATAGTTGCACTAATTTCTCTTGAGTGATTAATTTACATAAGCTTTTGGAAATATGTCATCATGAAAATCATGCAGGAGTTTGCCTCCCAATCTTTCACTCAATGCATTTGTCCTCACGATGGAAATCTTACTGAAGGCTGGTGCACGAGTATAGATGCAATGTTTAAAGGCTGCTTTAATTCAACAAATCAATGTTCTTGTTTTACTTTCCATTCAACTTTGTTCGGTCGTTCTTTTATTCTAAGTAATTCAAAGTAGTTGTAAGATTAGCATACCTGTTAATCCATGATGCAAGATCTCACTTGTGTTCTGGTCTTAAATGGTGATACATCCTGGATCTTCATGTAGTTTACTTTGTGACCAATAAGTTCCTCTTCACCATATCTGATATTACTCATGGGGAAGAGGATAATGCATACTGCTTTGCTCACTTTAGAATACGTCCTTGAGTCCCTGGGTGTGCTTATCCTATGCTTTTAAATGAGTTAACACTCATCCACCCAGTTTTCAGTTTTCTTGGCTTTGGCTAATGTCTTCCTCATCACTATGCAGGTTGATGCCAAGTTCATCAGTCCAAAGGGCATTCTTTTAAACCTTTAGGAACTCGATACTGAAAAACATGTCTTCTTTTATGCTTCCTCCATTTAGATGTGACATTAACGTTCTTATACAATATCTACTTAAGTGAAGAAATTTATATTTTGATGTCTTACTGCCTTAGCCTCTTGATATCTTATTAGTTTAATATCATGATGTGTCACTTCATTCATTTGACTATGATTAAGGAAAAATACATTTATTTTATGATTTTTCTTGACCATCAGTATTAATATTCAGTATGGGCTAATCAAACTTTCAAGCATTCCCATAGTCAGCATCTCTCCCCCTCTCTCGAAATTAGGTCTTTAGTAGCACATGGTGAAGGACACAGTCTTGTTCTGGCTGGCCTCTATATCATCACTTTATTTTGATGCTCTGCCAGTGAAGTCTGTCCTGGATTACTGCTTAAAATTTCTCTGTATTATTCAAGTACTCATAATACCCAGCTCTTCTTCTAATTGCTCATTCTATTGCTAATATTGTTATCAAATAACTTTCCTTTTTTTTCTGTGGTCTTCTCATGGCCTTTCAGCTTTGTGTCCTTGTTATTCATCCTCATCTCTTTTTTTTCATCTTCCTGTCTTTGTCTTTCAGTCTCATGTCTGTCTTTCAGCTTCCTCTCTTTGTCTTTTAATCCCTTATCTTTGTCTTTCAGTCTCTTATCTTTGTCTTTCCGCTTCCTCTCTTCGTCTTTCATTCTTCTCTTTTTGTCTGCCAGCCTCATCCTTGTAACTTTTTGCCTCCTTTCTTTATCGTTTAACCGCTTATCTTAGTCTTTCAGCCTCCTGTCTTCATCTTTTAGTCTCCTCTTTTCTTTCAGCCTCCTCTCTTCATCTTTTAGTCGTCTTTTAGCCTCCTCTCTTTATCTTTCAGCCATCTCTCATTGTCTTTCAGCCTCCTCTCTTCATCCTTCTGCCATCTCTTCTTCTTTTAACCTCCTCTCTTTATCTTTCAGCCATCCTCTCGTCTTTTAGCCCCCTATCTTTATCTTTCAGCCATCTCTCATTGTCTTTTAGCTTCCTCTCTTCATCTTTCAGCCATCTCTCTTCGTCTTTTAACCTTCTCTCTTTATCTTTCAGCCATCTCTCTTCGTCTTTTAACCTCCTCTCTTCATTTTTCAGCCATCTCTCTTCGTCTTTTAACCTCCTCTCTTTATCTTTCAGCCATCTCTCATTGTCTTTCAGCCTCCTCTCTTCATCCTTCTGCCATCTCTTCGTCTTTTAACCTTCTCTCTTTATCTTTCAGCCATCTCTCATTGTCTTTCAGCCTCCTCTCTTCATCTTTCAGCCATCTGTCTTCGTCTTTTAACCTCCTCTCTTTATCTTTTAGCCATCTCTCTTCGTCTTTATGCCTCTTTTCCTTGTATTTATGCCTCTTTTCTTTATATCTATGCCTCTTCTCTTTGTTTTTATGCCTCTTTTCTTTGTCTTTCATCCCACTCTCTTTGCGATTCAGCCTCCTCTTTTCATTTAGCTTAAACTCGTTGTTGGCCTCCTCTCTTATTTCTTCTCTTGCTTTCTTCCCAAGCTATACCTCGCTATTCCTTAACAAAACCTTTGTCTTGACCCTCTAATCCCATTTCCTCATTCAGTACAATGCTCTTAACTACTTCTGTTGCTGCCCTGATGAATATGCTCAACTCAGAGAAATCACAGTGGTGCACTGTTCCTCTAAAGTCATATCAGGCAACAGTTTGTAGTATTTTTAATGTCAGATATTGATTTAAAAGCTATAGTGGCCATTTGCTTTACTGATAGTGTAAATGAAAAAATATTTTTATTAATAAAAGAAACATACAATATTTATTACAGTACAGATCTTTTACAGCAATGTATTGCAGAAGGCAAATGAACTGTGCAGATATAATGGTAATATATAAAGTAACTTGTACAAGATTTGTAACCACTGGAATATCTGAAGAACGTTAGTATATGTATATATATATATATATATATATATATATATATATATATATATATATATATATATATATATATATTGCTAAAATCCATTCAAGAGTTTACTGATTACAAGTCTTCTCTAGATGACTGTTGATTTTAGGCTCGTTGCAATATAAGTGCAAAGCTGCAAAGTCGATACTTATATCGTAACATCCGACTTTAATATACCTTTTCGTAGAAATAAAACTTTGCATTACATAATAACTTGTGGTAAATTCCTCATCTATCATGAATATTGTGGAATGAATATCCTATTCAATGCTGGACAGAAAAATACTTTTCTGCATTTTATAGACATATTTAGCAATACATTGTCACCGCTCATGAAAAATATACTATTCACTTTCGTGCATAATTATGGAAAATTGTATATTAAATTCTGATATTTTAGAGAATAGTCATTAAGTAAAATTAGTCATATGAAAAAGATTAAAAGTTATATAATTCATATTTTCAAAGTAATTTTGTGTGATATTTAAAGTGTAAATTTCTCATTTGTCCCAAGAAATGGAAAATTACGCAATAATTTAAACATAAAGCTATCGAGTTCGTTTGTACGTTGTCTTCGCAAAGAATTAAAACAGTCTAATGAACGGCTCAAGGGCAAATGTCTAGTCTGGTTTTTCTTATCAAGCACATGTTCCTATTTGAGATTCAATGTATTATTCGTGAAACTTAAAACCCCAAGTTCACGTGAACTCGGGAAACGCTTCAGGGTGATGGAAGCCTGACTTTTTCAATCCAAGTCTACGATGACATGGAAAAGCGAACCCCTCTCTCTCTCTCTCTCTCTCTCTCTCTCTCTCTCTCTCTCTCTCTCTCTCTCTCTCTCTCTCTCTCTGCTATTATGCAAATTCTCGAACAGATCCATAACAGAGAATTACCGAGAGTCCCCCATGAGAAAAGATTTCTCAGTGGACACGGACGTCATCTGAATAAGGAAAGCATTCTATCGATCTTTGTACTGCAACGTTGCAGCTTTAGAAAGGGGAGCTTGTGAGCGTGCACCGGAATCATTATATAAAAGCTTTTCAAGTTTGTTTCCTGCCCTAATTATAATCCGAGATCAAAGGGAGATTGTCCACTCTCTGTTTAGGTCTCCTTTTCTTCTCGATCATCAAACACGAAATGTTTTATCAGGTAACATCCGGGGGAAGAATGTACACGAAGATTAGGGGAGATTAGGTTTACTGTGTGGTGACAACAAGTATTATTATTATTATTATTATTATTATTATTATTATTATTATTATTACTATCCAAGCTACAACCCTAGTTGGAAAAGCAAGATGCTATAAGCCCAGGGGCTCCAACAGGGAAAAATAGCCCAGTGAGGAAAGGAAATAAGGAAATAAATAAATGAAGAGAAAAAATTAACAATAAATCATTCTAAAAACAGTAACAGCGTCAAAACAGACATGTCATATATAAACTATTAACAACACAAAAAACAAATATGTCATAAATAAACTATAAAAGACTGAGATGTTACTGGAAACCCACTGAGCATAACTTTAATACTGAAACTTAGATATTATAACTAACGTAAAGTTTTTCTTTGATGTTTAAAGTTACCTTTTTGAAGGAATAGAGAAAGGAAGGACGTGGAAATTACTTATCTCAATGCTGGTTTGTAGAATCTTCTGGAAAGTTTAGCTACTTGAACTGGAATAAGATGACAGAGACACGTATAATATACTTAAAGCAAGAAGGAATTTTAGAAGCATATTCATAAGTATTTTTTTTTGGTAGATGTAATCTTCAATGCATAAGTATGATTAGTTCCTAATATCTCTCTCTCTCTCTCTCTCTCTCTCTCTCTCTCTCTCTCTCTCTCTCTCTCTCTCTCTCTCCACACAAACATGCAAAGAAGTGTAGAGAGAGTTAACTCAGTTATGGCTGCCGCTTCTTATCGTTTTCATCGCTTCTCCTACATTGGTTCGTAAGGTATTCTATAGAACCACATATCTTATGTCCAGTATCAAACTGCATCAGAAGGCCCTCGTGTGACAGGAATAAGGAAAGGGACAGAGAGGGCCAGCAAGATGAGTTATTCAGATATGATTTTGAAGTAGCTCAGTTCCCTTACTCCTCTCCTTAAATTATTTTGCATTTATTCTTCTTTTTCCGCTTTTTTGCGTACTTTTTCCTTGCAGTCTACTTTTTTGCTTGAATCTTTTATCAATTGAATTACTAGAGCTATCTTTAAGTGTTATTCACCTTGTATTAGATTGTTCTTGCGACATCTAAAATGTCTTTGGTCTCTCTATCTCTCTCTCTCTCTCTCTCTCTCTCTCTCTCTCTCTCTCTCTCTCTCTCTCTCTCTCTCTCTCTCTCTCATAAAGAATAAAAAATACATAAATAATTGAAGTAGTGTTATTTGCTCAAAGATAGTATGGCGGCCTTCCTTGAAATAAATTACTCTTCTGTATAAATCAGATTACTCTGTCCTTCCCTGTCCACAGGAAAAGGCAACCGTTTTGACCGATGTGTTTGACAGAGGCAGAGATACCAGAAACCTGATCTACCTCATTCCGGTTTTCCTGAAGTTAAACTGGCTTCCTTACCTTTTTCAGTCCCACGAAATTCAGACTTTTTACTTGACCTTGATGTTAATGGAAGTGTAGACTGAAATTGTATTTTCCTTGAATTTTTATAAAGATGATTTTGTAGTTCCTACGTAGTCTATTTTCTTACAGGTTGAGAAGAGGTTCTTCTGGGACTCGTTAGTGGATTAGTAATGATCATTCACTAGGTAAAAGTAGTTGGGATAACAATAAGCTAAGTCATCTACTGGTCAATAACTCGCAGCTTTAATATGTATTAATATGTATTGATAAAATGTCAGAATGCATATGCTAAAAGTAATTATATGTTCCCTGTTTTTTTTTCTTTCTTTTTTTTTCTTTTTTTTTTTCTTTTTTTTTTGGCGCTTGTGATGCTCCAGACTCGAAGAGAAATTCTTTAATTCTGGTCAAGAAATTTGTATGATTGTTGTTGATTTTAGCGCTGTTGTTTACTTTGTTAATCAACTTTAAACAATTGAGATTCGGTGAATCGCTAATAGGATATATATATATATATATATATATATATATATATATATATATATATATATATATATATATATATATATATATATAGTTATTCCTGTCACATTGAAGCTTCCAATTACTTGTTAATTAGTATTATTATCCGTTACATATGTTCGCTTTCCGGAGTTCCATTTCTCGTATAGTCAAAATTATAATGTAATTACTTTTCCTTTATTCAAATACTGCTGAAATTGTTAGTATAAGGTTGGCCTAATATGTAATTAAAAGAGGGTAATGGGTACGAAAAGGAAAAGGGAAAAATCTTGAACGTGGCGTTATCATGGTATTTCCATTAGGGAATAGAGGTCTCCCCTTTTTTTAGTCCTAATCATCATCGACTGAAAAGAATTTCTCTACGTTTTTATAGAGAGGAGAGTAGTGTTATATGTTTTATTTTTTCAATCTAAATTCATTATTGTTTCCAAAGAGAACATTTGTGTATTCCATTTTGGGTGATTTTCAAAGGTCGAATACTAAATCTCTTTCCGCTCATTAGAAACAATGCATATCGGGAGAGCAGTCCTCATAGCAGTTGAGCTACTTTCTTTATACTGTTTTATTTATAAAAGAACGATTTAGATATTTTTAAATGATATCAGCAGTAAAGGACAACAAAAACAAACGGTTTATTGTGTTCTGTTTTTTATCATATTACAACCAATTTGCTGCGCTGTCAAAATGCTCTTGTACATAATTTGTTCAAGCTTCTCTTATATCTGATGCACCTTAAGACTTTCCTTTTCCTATTTCAAATATAAAGTAAGGAAAAAGGTTTAATCCGTTTGCCAGGTGCCTTTAAGCGTTGGTTCCGAAAGATATCATTTATCACCGACAGGCAAGTTATTTTTTTAGATGGAATATGTTTTTATCTTAAGTTTGTTTAAATCCCTTCACACCAAGGGTCATCGCATTTAAAGGTCTAAAGGTCGCTCATGAAAGGCAGAGGCAGAGGACAGTGATATTGCCCTATCAAACAGGACAATGCCCTAGAGACACCATATTACATATGATCAGCGCCCAAGCCCCCTCTCCACCCAAGCTAGGACCAAGGAGGGCCAGGCAATTGCTGCTGATGAGAGCAGATAGACCTATAGGCTCCCCCAAATCCCCATCCTTAGCTCACAAGGATGGTTCGGTTACAACGACCAAAGGAACTAATGAATTTGAGCGGGACTCGAAACCCAGTCTCGCAATCACCAGGCGAGGACACTACCACCAGGCCACCACTTTATGGGTAGTTTATTCTTGAGCTTAGTACTTTTACAAATTCATCTTTGATACGTTTAAATTGCTAAGCAAAAGAGTGTGTTAATTGAAAATAATTAATAACATAGACACATTTCCCAAATGTGTATTCAGACATTCTTTTCGGTCTGGGATGCCGCTGGCGGGGTCATTAATCTTGCAATTAAATTGTATATAAAAGGAAGTTTTCCCATAAGTGATTAATTTTGTTTTTATCTTTCTTTCTTTCTTTTAGTATTCAAGTATACATTGTTTTAGTTCTCGCTTGTTTTCGAGATACGAGAATTATCTTTTAGAAATTATCAGTGGTTTGAAGTACTTTTATATCAATCAATCTTTTTATTTCTGATTTTAAACTAATCAAAGCAAATGGTTTTCTGACTTTTTTATTCGATAATTCCCGATATGAACACCAAATCATTGAGGCTAATTGCATCCTAATTGTTTTCGATGACTCAGTGAGTTCCATAATCTCCCTTACGGAATAATCAGCACTTTTTCCACGCTGTTCTTATTCCATATGTAAATTTTACCATGAAATCTTATCGTGACTTTCTTAATATAACAAGTTTTATTCCTTCTTATGCGTGATGTCTATTGAGCTTAGGTTAAGCAACGGTGAACTTATTCTGGGTTACAGAATCCTGCAACTTCTTGCAAAATTTAGGTCACTTATCAAAGAAAGGCGAACCATATCTTAAATTCTATTGTTTAAATGCCATTGCATTGTGGCCCTAAAATGTTGACCACATTTTGAGTGCTATTGTTTTATTTACATTAATAGAGCACGGCGCCATATAAAGCAATTTACAATATTCATGATTCCATTTGGGCAATGCGACAAATTCCCATTGTATTCTTATCGAGACAATGCATGAAAAAATGTTTACGTCTTGGTGCATTTATTA
>NC_090764.1:50472433-50494933 GCF_036898095.1 Palaemon carinicauda | reverse complement strand
GATAGGATTAGCTAATTGTAAGAAGATCCTGTAACAGCTCCCTGCTTTTGTTTTGCGTACCTACAGAAATTGATGTTAACCTCGCTTTGCTTCTTTATTTCTGGTAGGTAGTAGGTTGGCCTGGATATCAGCCTTCCGTTGAGATACTACAGCCAGAGAGTTACTGGGTACTTTGACTGGCCAGACAGTACTTCATTTGATCCCTCTCTCTGGTTATGGCTCATTTTTTTTCCATTGTCTTGCCTATTCTTTCCACATTCCCCTCTGTCCTTTACAGCTGACAACACTGAGATTACCAAACAATTCTTCTTCGATTAAGAAGTTAACTACTGCACTGTAGTTGTTCAGTGGCTACTTTCCTCTTGATAAGGATAGAAGAAACTCTTTAGTTATGGTAAGCAGCTCTTCTAGGAGAAGGACAGTCCAAAAGCAAACCATTGTTCTCTAGTCTCGGGATAAAGGTCTCTTGCTTGAGGGTGCACTCGACCACGCTTTTTTATCTTATTTCTCTTCCATATTTTTTTTTTTTTTTTTTTTTTTAGTTTTTACAGTTTATATATGAAATAATTATTTTCATGTGGTTACTGTTCATAAGATATTTTATTTGTAATGTTCATTACTTCTCTTATAGTGTATTACCTTTTTCCTTTTTCTTCACTGGGCTATATTTTCTTGTTGGGGTCCTTGGACATATAGCATCCTGCTTTTCCAACTAGAGTTATAGCTAAGCAAGTAAATATAATGATAATAATATGTAAATCCCATGTTGCATATTTTCAATATCCATTATATTTGTAAATATTGATTTATTTGATACTTTATGTTTATTGGTGACTTTGAAATACCCAATATCAATGTGGTCATAGAATACACTCATGTGGCGTCACAATGCCCCTGTGCTCCTCTTTCCTATACTCAACGCAGCGAAAAATGACCGAGAGGGGAGGGCTTTTGATTGGGAATGGATTCCCCCACTGATGCCACGTCTCAACAGATAATCGGCTCACTTTCCAAGCCTCCAACCCCTTACTCTCTGTCTCTCTCTAAATCTCTTTCTTAGATTTATCACCAATCCTCTTTGCTAATGCCTTTTAACACTCGCTCGTTCATATTGCTGTTAATATGAGCAATATTATCCCAATTACCTTTCATTTATTATTACGCTATTTATTCATGACGTCGCCCCGGTACCTCCTTCCTCCTCCTCCTCCTCCTCCTCCTCCTCCTCCTCCTCCTCCCCCCCCCCCCCCGTCATTCACCTCCCTCATCCCCCTCTAACGCTACTCCAACTGATCACCCACGTGTGACGTGGCTATAATCTTTATCTTTTATCAGAGACTCGTTTTCCTTCCTATTTTATATCCCATCCCACACTACACTCGGCAAGGGGAAACCTTCCCTTTCCTTAATTCATTATGAGAGTGTGCTGCCACATTATGTGTGTAGCGACAACATCTGGCACAGTGGAAGGGCCCCCCCCCCCACTCATATGCCATTGTTATGATGAGGGGAAACCTTATTACGGAAACCAGGCCTTGTATTCTACTTCAGTTTAGGTGTGGAACAAAAGGTTACCATGATTTCGTTTACAATTTCGGAAATACGTCAATTTAAATAGAAACAGAGGTAAGAGAAAGAAAGACGTAGACAGATGGTAAGCACGAGAGCGGGGTTTGGAGAAATAAGGCAGGCCGGTGATCTGTGAAAATATGGCATAAGTGGGGGATCCATTTAAAACCAGGTGCCCTTCTATATCGGTCGTTTTCAACTGTGTTGAGTATAGTGGCCCCGCATACTCACCTGTGACTACCCAGGTGGTCCCCTTTAATTGATAGATACCTAGATAGACCTTTAGGTAATATTAGGTAATATTACAGTTCTTACGGTCGTAGATGGATCTAAATTCATTGTCTCTGCTATGAATACCAAGCCTATCTCTCTTATTGCAGCGAGTCTCACATGGTCATATAAGTATTTCAGATATCTTTTGTGGTCTCTATTTGCTGTAGAAGTATAATTGTAAAAAATGTAAATTCAAGGAATTGATTTACCTTCTGTAATTTGTTCCTCTGTATGTACCGATGTATCCAGTCATCTTTTTTTTTATATAAAAAGAGCTTTCAATCTCTTTAATTAGTCTTCGACAACTATCACTTCGATTCTCATTAAAATATCATATAGGTATGAAGAATCTTGTATGAAGCACCACTTTTTTAACAGTACTCTCAAAACCGTTTCACGATATACACTTCATCAAAAAACCTTATTCTTTACCTTAACTTATTCTATTCTATTCTTATTTACCCTTTTCTTATGCTGCTATCAAGCAAATGTACTCTGAACATTTTCTTATAAACATTTAGTAATGTGATGCTCACAGGATATCTGCACTTGCATTTTAGTGTTTCTGCTTATAAAAAAGCTGTTATTCTTCTCGACCATTTCTCTATCTACAGAACAACCGTTTATGCCTTTATTATGTAATTAATGGTAACGTCACCATCATAATTGAGCTCCTAGGGCACTGCCTTTCATCTTCCTTTTAATTGCATCTTTATACCCTATAAACAACATTTTATTAAAACATTCCCAAATTTGCAGTCCAGTTTTATGCCTGCGTTACTTCTAAAGGCTTCTTTTTAAAACTCCTCATAATATCGTCAAAGCGCTTCATTATTAGCATCTTTTATTAAAAAAAGGATGATTTAACGTTTCATAAGCCTTTCTCTACTTGTGATGCAACTTCTTTTTCTTCTTAAGATACTTGCTCAGAGGCGCCCACTTGTGTTCAATTTCGATTTATTTTCCCTTATTAATTCCCTCTTCACCACTCGTGTACCTGAGTAATGATTTAATCATACAATTGTGATACATTTTAATTTATAATATGAAAATACGTTAATATATTCATTTATATGTGTATAGATATAAATAGTATTTACAATTTAAGTGTGCGTATGTATGTGTATGTATATATATATATATATATATATATACAGTATATATATATACATATATATATATATATATATATATATATATATATATATATATATATATAGATGACATTGTTGTGTTTGGTGAATCATAAGAAGAATTGCAAAAGAATGATAGAATATTTCAATTGAGAAAGCAGAAATGTAGGACTAAAAATGAATATGAGTAAAACTAAGATAATATTCCATAAAAGTGCAGAGAGACAACAAATAAGGGTTATGGACGAACCTCTAGAAATTTTTTATGAATATACATACTTAGGACAGATTGTAAGTGTTTCCCTAGGACATGAGATTGAAATTAAAAGAAGAATAAGCATGGGATGGAGAGCTTTGGGATAACAAAATGAGATTATGAAACGTAAAATGCCACTTTCTCTGAACAGAAAAGTATTTAACTTATACATCAGAAACTTGGAGCCTTACTAAAGCCTTAGAACATAAGCTAGTTGCAACTCAAAGAGCTATGGAAAGAATAATGATGGGAATAACACTAAGAGACAAAAAAAAGAGCAACATACGAGATATGAGAGCATACTAAAGTAGAGGACAACATCTAAGGGAAAAAAATGGAGATGGGCAGGACATATAATGAGAATGACAGATAATAGATAGTAAGGATAACAGAATGGGTCCCAGCGATTGCATAAGAAGGGGAAGGAAGAGACGAAGGACTGGCAAGCCAAGAAAATTTGCTGGTATAGACCGTCATAGAAAGATCATAAACTGATGCGAATGGAAGGACATATCTGAGACCTTTGTCCTGCAATTGACTAGTTTTGGCTGATGATGATACACACATACATACATACATACATACACACACACATACATATGTGTGTGTGTTTGTGTGTGTGTGAACATCATACATATATGTGTTGTACTGCATATACACTATACATAGATATTCATATAAAGTATGTACAATATACAGTATATGAGTATTAGCTACATTTTATTTTCAAATAAGCCCCAAATTCTCTCTAATGTTAAATTCGCTCTGCCATGGGATCTCAGACCATAGGGAAATTCCAGTAGTGGTAACTATTTCTGCCCAGTAAAAGATTCGAACCTATGATGAATAGAAGTAATAGTAAACATTAGGAATTTACCCCACTTGGCTGTTAAGAGAGATAAGAATCGATTCCGACTTTACTGTATTTAATTTTGTCGAATTCAGGATTTGTACTTAGAATCAAAATTAAGCCATGTCTACCATTACAGGTAATGATTATATATATATATATATATATATATATATATATATATATATATATATATATATATATACATATATATATATATATATATATATATATATATACATATATATCTATCTATCTATCTATCTATATATATATATATATATATATATATATATATATATATATAGATTGGCCCTTTTCATGATAATGTTTTTCAAATAAGCCACAAATAATATTTAATTTCAAAGAGTATTTGTGACTAACTTGATAAAACCAAAATAACGAGGGCTAATGATAAAATTATCATTCATATATATATATGAATATATATATATATATATATATATATATATATATATATATATATATATATATATATAAATGTGTGTGTATACGACTCATCCCACGTTTTACAATGCAGCCTAAACCGGGAGGGTTACTCGCCCCCTCAGAAAACCTACAGTAAACTTGGAAACCACGCTGATCTTGATACCAGGTCTGGAGAAACAGGTCGAACCCGTTCACAAAAAATGAGGGTAAAGCTGGTGAAATCGATCGTGATATAGTGTTAAGCTTTGTTTGAGAATCACTAATGTATCTTGAAATCAATCTTGAAATCTTTCGTTTGTTTTTATTATTATTATTATTATTATTATTATTTTTTTTTTTTTTACATGCTAAGCTACAACCCTAGTTTGAAAAGCACCATGCAACAAGCCCAAAGGCTCCAACTGGGAAAAATGTCCCAGTGAGGAAAGGAAACAAGGAAATAAATAAACTACAGAGAAGAAATGAACAATCAAAATGAAATATTTTAAGAAAAGTAACAATATTACAGTTTATCTTTCATATATAAACTTTAAAAACTTGAAAAAACAAGAGGAAGAGAAACCAGATAGAATAGCGTGCTCAAGTGTACCCTCAAGCAAGAGAACTGTTCCTCAAGACAGTGGAAGGCCATGGTACGCAGGCTATGACACTACACAAGACTAGCGAACAATGATTTGATTTTGGAGTATCCTTCTCCTAGAAGAGCTGCTTACCACAGCTAAAGAGTCTCTTCTACCCATACTAAGAGGAAATTAGTTACTGAATAATTGCAGTGCAATAGTCAACCCCTTGAGCGAAGAATTATTTGGTAATCTCAGTGTTGTTAGATGTTTGAGGATAGAGGATAATGTGTAAAGAATAGACCAGGCTATTCGGTGTATGTGTAGGCAAATGAAAAATTAGGCGTGACGAGAGAGGGGAATCCAATGTAGCACTGTCTGACCAGTCAAAGGACCCCAATAACTCTAGCGGTATTACTAGCTAAGCTTAAATCCTAGTTAAAAAATCAGGATGCTATAAGCTCTAGGGCTCCAACAAGGAAAAAGAGGCCGGGGAGGGATGAAAATAATCAGATAAATAAACTATATGAGAAATAATGAATAAAGAATATAAAATATCTCAAGATCAGTAATAATGCTAAATCAAATATGTCATATATAATACGAAGAGAGACTAAAAAATCAGGATGCTATAAGCTCTAGGGCTCCAACAAGGAAAAAGAGGCCGGGGAGGGATGAAAATAATCAGATAAATAAACTATATGAGAAATAATGAATAAAGAATATAAAATATCTCAAGATCAGTAATAATGCTAAATCAAATATGTCATATATAATACGAAGAGAGACTAAAAAATCAGGATGCTATAAGCTCTAGGGCTCCAACAAGGAAAAAGAGGCCGGGGAGGGATGAAAATAATCAGATAAATAAACTATATGAGAAATAATGAATAAAGAATATAAAATATCTCAAGATCAGTAATAATGCTAAATCAAATATGTCATATATAATACGAAGAGAGACTAAAAAATCAGGATGCTATAAGCTCTAGGGCTCCAACAAGGAAAAAGAGGCCGGGGAGGGATGAAAATAATCAGATAAATAAACTATATGAGAAATAATGAATAAAGAATATAAAATATCTCAAGATCAGTAATAATGCTAAATCAAATATATCATATATAATACGAAGAGAGACTAAAAAATCATGATGCTATAAGCTCTAGGGCTCCAACAAGGAAAAAGAGGCCGGGGAGGGATGAAAATAATCAGATAAATAAACTATATGAGAAATAATGAATAAAGAATATAAAATATCTCAAGATCAGTAATAATGCTAAATCAAATATATCATATATAATACGAAGAGAGACTAAAAAATCATGATGCTATAAGCTCTAGGGCTCCAACAAGGAAAAAGAGGCCGGGGAGGGATGAAAATAATCAGATAAATAAACTATATGAGAAATAATGAATAAAGAATATATAATATCTCAAGATCAGTAATAATGCTAAATTAAATATGTCATATATAATACGAAGAGAGACCTATGTATGCCCGTTCAACATAAAAACATTTGCTGCCGTTTTGACATTTGAAGATCCACCGATTCAACTGCCTGATTAGAAAGATCATTCCACAATCTGATCACAGTTGGAATATATAAATCTTAAAGAATACTGTAGTGTCGAGCCTGATAGAATTAACTGCTTCTTTGTATTACATACAGGATGGTATAGTCTGGGAAGATCTGAATGCAAATGATACTCAGATTTATGAATAATCTTATGCAACATGCATAAAGATGTCAACGGGACCTCTTAAGTGTAAAAGTAATTTTTGTAGGCATAATGAGTGTCAGGAAGTAAGTATCTATATACAAGGTGGTTACAAAGGGAAGTGTTTGTTTGTTAATAATCATTACTTCCACTACCATTGCAATGCATTTGTTGGACATCATTGTAAGCCAACGTGGTTAATTTTCCCCGTATGTTACTGACCATAAATACCAGATGCAACATTGGATTATGGTTATTTAGTTGATTAGCGTAGGTGACCATGCTGTTTCCGAAACTTTTCCCTGTAAAAGGCGTCTATCTAGTATTATATTGCTGTAAATAGTGTTGTTACTGTATTTGTTGCTGCAGGTGTTGTTACATATACTGTCTTTTATCATAAAATAGTTCTTAAAACGTTTTACATTCTCTCTGATATATTGGATGGAACTCTGTTTCTGTAACTTATTTTGGTCAAAGTAAATGTAAGATATATTTTACAATACATTATTCTAGATATGAGTTGGTTTTCTATCAGCAACAATATATTCTAATGATAAATATAAGGGAGAGATTTATCGCCACCCTGATGCAGAACATGCATTGGTTGAACAATACAAAGCAGGGATAAGGCCTTTGTAAATAAGTAGCTGAAATGCCTTGTATTCTTAATCTTTTCTTAATATAAAATAAGGATATTTTAAATTGCACCAATACCCAGATATTTAAAGGACCTAGGTTCTGGATAGAAGGAAAGCTTATGGGATACTGATTTACATGATGTTTTCCAATTGGTAGATAAAAAGACAAGTACTCGGAGATGAAAAAGAGGATACAGGATGACTGATGTATGAAAGATGAATTAATGATGGATGACTGATATTCAAAAATGTTAAAAAGAGAAGTGGTAGAAATGTAAATAACCATATAAAGATGAGGAAAAGTAGATAGACAACAGATACTTGAAGAGTATCACTAAACTATGAAAGTGTTATAAGAGCATTCATCAACCACAGGCATAAATTGGTGGTATTAAACTATTTCACCGATTATTATCTGTAAGTAATGTAACCACACACAATATATGAATATTTCGACATATCCATGACTGGCTCAAAATTTTTTTCTGTAAATGTTAGAGGAATACTGGTGTGTAAAAGAATGCAAGCACGTAAGTAGACGTGTAAAAAAGTAAAAGGTAGAAAGCAATGTTGATGAAATTCGAAAGGAACACTAAAGGACCTATGTTATTACTTACGGTACCCGTCCAAGAAACACTGCAAGCAGACTCTGCTAGGACACATTGCGTGAGAAAAATTACAAAGAAAAAGATATGAATGAAAATATGTGCTTTTAAACTCAACGAGAATTTGTCTCTTGCCTCGGAAATATAAATATTAGTGGACAAACTTACACCTAAGTTTTGATGAGGATAACCAAATTTTCTTCTCTCTCTCTCTCTCTCTCTCTCTCTCTCTCTCTCTCTCTCTCTCTCTCTCTCTCTCTCTCTGAACTGATGGAATCACTTAAGTTCAAATACTATTAGCCTTGTGTATTATTTTGTAAATAGGTTCTTAAGTTATTGATAGCTCGTCACTAACTTCTCTCCTGTACTGAAGAAATCAGATCATACTAGTTGTGTGAAACCTGTTGTTATATGTAATTTTCTTTTGTTTCTAAGTTGAATGAATATTTAATTTTCCCGTTATCAAATTGTTTATGGTTTCTAAGACATGCACACACTGGCCTTACAGAGAAACATCGTTATATTACCATACAGTATTATGAATCATTTGATTCATAGCTCTCACGTTGCGTCATTTTCTTGTCCACCATTAGGACAATAACAGAACCCTAATTTAGATCAACAATGAGCCTGAACTGATTTCAAAAGCTCTTTGTCTGCTTATCTATGAGACTTTGACTAAAGGCGGCTTTTAACTATCTGAGAGTGTTACGGAATATTGATAAACAACATAATGATAATGCTTATTATTGTTGATAATAGGAATTGAATGTACAGTAGTTTTGATATCTGATTTTGAATGCGTTTCATAGCCACACTTGTCCTGTTATCTCCTACTTCTGCTTTTGAACTGATGTTTTATTTTCATCACATTGAATATGTGACTGACTGATCCTTTATGTATGGATGCGTTTATATCAAACAGTACAGTTATTATCTATAATGTAACTATAAAAAGATCCCTCTTTAAGCTGGGTGTAAAGGTGTTTCCAAAACGAGACGGATGCGATGGTCGGAATTTAGCAGCAAAATTCAGAACCTGTTATGTTTACTTTTTTATTCTATATCTAGCCAATCGTTGTTTAGGTCTATTTTTACTTTAATAAAAAAAAAAATCACGTAGTTGCTTCCCCTGGCTTCCATCTTAAACCTCCTCTACCCCCCATCAGAATATTATGAATTAGGCTGATTATGCTTTTGACCTTTTATACAACGATCTCTTACATTTTCATCTACAGAAGAACGTAATTTCAATACGAATTGCCCCCAGCATCAATGACGAGGACCATAATTCAAATGTTCTGTCTGTGAAAAATGGTTTGTGGTGTATGCGTTTGTACCAACGATAAATATTGCGCATTTTTATGCACATGTATTCAGTCAGCTGCATTAAAGGATTAGACCAGTTGGGGTCTCTTGGTATGCTGTCATTCAATTGTCTCTTATCTTTACCAACTCTATCGATCGTTTCAGGTTTTGAACCAAGTTGCCTAACTCGTGTAACCATTGCTGCAAATCCCTCACCCTCTAGCTCACTTTCATTTACTTGTAATTAGTTCTTAATACATAATTATTTAGTTATCTTATTATTATATATGTCTATATATATATATATATATATATATATATATATATATATGTATATATATGTATGTGTGTGTATATATATATATATATATATATATATATATATATATATATATATATATATATATATATATATCATTTTGAGTGGGGATACCGTTACGTGATGAAAGGTTTTGGGTATCACCACGATCAGCAAAACTGTACTAGGTTGGTTTGGTAGTAGGTAGGCTAGGGCACCAGCCACCCGTTGAGATAATACCACTAGAGAATTATGGGATCCTTTGACTGGCCAGACAGAACTACATTGGATCCTTCTCTATAGGTACGGTTCACTTTCCATTTGCCTACACTTACACCGAATAGTCTGACCTATTCTTTACATATTCTCCTCTGTCCTCATACACCTGACAACACTGAGATTACCAAACAATTCTTCACCCAAGGGGTTAACTACTACACTGTAATTGTTCAGTGGCTACTTTCCTCTTGGTAAGGGTAGAAGAGACTCTTTAGCTATGATAAGCTGCTCTTCTAGGAGAAGGACACTCCAAAATTAAACCATTGTTCTCTAGTCTTGGGTAGTGCCATAGCCTGTGTACCATGGTCTTCCACTGTCTTGGGTTATAGTTCTCTTGCTTGAACTTACACTCGGGCACACTATTCTATCTAATTTCTCTTCCTCTTGTTTTAAAGTTAATATAGTTAATATAGGAAATATTTATTTTTATGTTACTGTTCTTAAAATATTTTACTTTTCCCTGTATCCTTTCCTCACTGAGCTATTTTCCCTGTTGGGGCCCCTGGGATTGTAGCATCCTGCTTTTCCAACTAGGGTTGTAGCTTAGCAAGTAATAATAACAACAACAACAATAATAATAATAATAATAATAATAATAATAATAATAATAATAGTAATAATAATAGTGATCAGACGAGATTCACCTACCATCAGCAAACTGAAGTGCCCAGCAGTGGACTTGAAATCGTTGCATTTGTTGTCGTATATACATACACATACATGTGTATATTTATATATATATATATATATATATATATATATATATATATATATATATATGTGTGTGTGTGTGTGTGTGTGTGTGTGTGTGTGTACATATATTTTCTAGTTCATATACTACATAAATGCCTTTTAGCTCCCATTTATCCTTTGCCATTCTTACCATTTTTTAACAAATAATTAATAAGTTCATTTAAAGCTTATCACTTCCAATTATTAAGTTCATTTGAAGCTTTCTAATAATTTTCAAGACCGTTTGTCTCATTCTAGAGAAATATATGTATATAATTAATAATAGCATAAGTTCATATAATAAAATTTTATGTTTGTGTTTGTTGAATGTGTATATACACGAGTTATTTTTTTTCTGGGTATCAATTATCAATGGCTGTATAGTTAAATCAGTAGTTATATTCACAGTTAACTAAGGTTTTTGACAATTATCTAAAGTTAATCCTTGATGTCAGTATCTTATTATAACCCAAAAGACTTTTCTCGCAAGAGTCTCAGCCTCCCTCTGAGCGGGAGGGAGAGTTGCGAAATGAGCTTTTGTTGACACATTTTGTCCTTTGTGGATCATCGTATTGTTCATTTCCCGTGTCTTTATGATGAGTTGAAGCACCTTTGACCCTCATTTTAACTTTTTATATGTGTCAGAAGTTGATAAACTTTATATTATTATTATTATTATTTGCTTAGCTACAATCCTAGTTGGAAAAGCAGGATGCTATAAGCCCAAGGGCTCCAACAGGGAAAATAGCCCAGTGAGGAAAGGAAAGAAGGAAAAACTACAAGAGAAGTTTAAGAGCAATAATAATTTTAAAATAAATTTTTCATATATAAACAAAAGACTTGAAATTAACAAGAGGATAAATACTTCAAAATAGCAATAAGAAGAGAAACAAGATAGAATAGTGTGCCCGAGTGTACCCTCAAGCAAGAGATCTCACACACAAGACAGCGGAAGACCATGGTACAGAGGCTATGACACAACCCAAGACCAGAGAACAATGGTTTGATTTTGGAGTGTCCTTCTCCTAGAAGAGCTGCTTACCATAGCTAAAGAGTCCCTTCTACCTTCACAAGAGGAAAGTGGCCTCTGAACAATTACAGTGCAGTAAATAACCTCTTGAGAGAAGAAAAATTGTTTGGTAATATCAGTGTTGTTAGGTGTATGAGGAGATTAGAATGGGTAAAGAATAGGCCAGAATATTTTGTGTATGTGTCGGCAAAGATGAAATGAGCTGTAACGAGAGAGAGGGATCCAATGTAGTACTGTCTGGCCAATCAAATGACCCAATAACTCTCTAGCGGTAGTATCTCAACGGGTGGCTGGTGCCTTGGCCAACCTACTCCCTATATGTAGGTTTTTAATTATCACCTACTCAAAAGCCACATAACCCTCGCATGGTTCTTAATTAAGTCTTTAAACGAATGATGATGCAAAGATTGGAAGATTTTATGTCAAATATCATTGTATTTTCTAAACCGAAATCTCAGTTTCATTAATGATTAAATATTCTCGATAAGATAACGGTCAATTTTTTCTTTATAGACAACTCTCTCTCTCTCTCTCTCTCTCTCTCTCTCTCTCTCTCTCTCTCTCTCTCTCTCTCTCTCTCTCTCTCTCATCTGGAAATAGTTAAATATTCATTGAAATATATCACTAAATATTGAAACGACTCATAAATATCTTATAAATTTTGATTAGTTTTACCACGATTTTCCTATTTAACTCCCAACAATAAAAAATGTCTCCTTTTTATCCTCAGCAGCAACAGCAACAGCCTCCACACAGTAGTGGAGGGTCCTCCCGTGAGTCCTCACGGCCCTGTTCCCGGGGCTCGACACCGTCCAGTAGCAGGTCATCAGCCCCCTCTCGACCCCCGTCCCGAAGGTCATACCCGAATAGGTCATCACGCTCTCCTGATCGACATACTCCCGAACACGAAGGTATGTCATCTAGAGTTAATTATCACTGCTGGTCTTTATGATTGAATATACAAATACTTACTCTGGGGTTACATTTGGAACGTATCCACAATATTCTTTCTTTTATTTTAAAAGTCTAAATATCCGGAAATTTCAGTATAGAGCGATCTCTTTATTTTGACTGTTTAGAAGAAAATTAAGCTCCAATATCAGGGACATATTTCAGCCGAAAATATCAGCTTACTCTGTCTTAACCAAAAAGCTGTAACACTGTTATGAACCCCTCTAAAAGCAGAAAAAATCATGTATTGAGACATGAAGGAAAATATTAAGGGTACTGCATACACACATACACATATATGTGTGTATATATATATATATATATATATATATATATATATATATATATATATATATATATATATTTGTGCGTGTGTACAGTACACACACACATACATACATACATACATATATATATATATATATATATATATATATATATATATATATATATATATATATATGGGGACTTGGGTTCATACAGACTTATTTTGAACTTACCCTTCCCATCAAGAATGCTAGAATATTTTATTCTTGAGGAATCAGTGGGTCATTCGGAAAGAATTTAATCTTTACTGGATAATCAGTTAACATACAACCAATTGTAATCAATAGCTGAAGTGGCTGCAGTATGTTCTGTTATAAATAACTCTACTGAAAATGATGGAAAAATACAACTGGACATCATACTTGATTTTATTCAAGCTTTTGAATACTTTTGTTCATGAACTACTCCTTAACGATTTACGATCCATTGGGGTTCATGATAAAGCTTTGAAGTACTTGCAAGAATAGTTGCACAACAGGAAGTGTTGTACACGGACTGGAAATTTATATCCATCCTATGAAACATTAAAAAGAGGAATGTCACAAGGAATTGAATTAGGTCTAGTTCTATTTTTTATTTATACCACTAGTTTGTCAAAAGTACTACAAAGCCATGAGGTTAAATTCAAGCCATTTGTGAAAGATACACAATTATTTTGCTCCTCCGTAAGTGAGATTGAGGATGCAACTGAGAAATTAAACGATGTTCTGACTAGTGTTAGGGAATGGATGACATTTGAACAGTAAATGAAACTGAACAGATAGTGGTGGGGAAGTAAAAAAAAAAGTCAATATTCTTAGTTAAATTCAAATGCATATTAGTAACAATTTGGT
The DNA here is from genome assembly GCF_036898095.1 of Palaemon carinicauda. NCBI lineage: Eukaryota > Metazoa > Arthropoda > Malacostraca > Decapoda > Palaemonidae > Palaemon > Palaemon carinicauda. The sequence continues at coordinate 50,481,121 of NC_090764.1, read as the reverse complement.
TCCGATAACCACTAGAGTTCGTTATTGCAATCCCTCAGTACTCTAATAGATACTGTAGTAAAAATTGTTTTTGTTGAGAGATATCAAGATGAATATTCCGTTGAGAAACTTGATTGACTATTTCATTGTAAGTGTTGATAACTGCAACCCTGTCTAATGCAAATTAACTAACGTAGAAATTAGAAAGTTGCTAAATATAACAGAGCAGAAATATTAGTAAAGGGTGTCGCAGCCTCAGATAAAATTGCTGCTGCACTAACTGAGATAGCTGGCTGCCTATCAATCCTAGAATAATTATCTAAATATGTTCGATGACTCATGAAAACGTCAAAATTGGATGTCCAAAGTACTTGAGATATTTGCTATACATTATACTGCCAACAAATAACACCGACACAAGACTAGTTAAGGAGGGTTTTAGATTACTGGAACCAAGGTGCACCTCAACTATACTGTAGGTTCTAGACCCTAGAACTGTCAAATACGCAGCACCAAGATTGGGAAATAAAATTTCTCTCTTGACGTAAGAATGGTCTATATACAGTACAACACGGTCCACGGGGCCACTTGTCACCAGATAGGTGATATATCGTTAGATAGACGTCCCCTTGTCCTTGAGGCTGTGATGCAGTCCGTTGTCTCTTAGTTTCAACTTAATAAACATGTGCTACTTACTTTGTGTTTTGTTTTATGGGGTCGGTTATTACAATGGTGAGGAGAATTAAACTAAACAACCAATCAAGAACTGGATTGAACCACGTGCTGTGGATTCTAGTTTTTTAACAGTCAAAGAACAATAAATGAAAATGGCCGAATTACCTGGCTTCCCAACTTTTTGTGTTACTGGCAAGAGTAACGTTGTTGTGAAATAGATTCACTATATAACAAAATTGTTGAATTTATTTATTGCAATGAACATTAGCAATAAAAAGCGAAAAAATGTGATAGATACAGTATCATTACAAATGAGACCGGGGAAGATTATCATGAAGTGATACACCGCCCTCATGGGTAACTCAACATGAAGATACATCGACTTTGAGACATTTGAATTTAAGAATGTGAAACAAGAAAAGTACGAAAATGTTGATCAATCTGCAACACTTTTAAAGGTAAAAGCAAAGTTTTTTCATTTTGGAAAAAAAAAAAACGGAAATAGAATCTCAAGGGGTTGTTGTAGCCTATTGGAAACGTCCCTGCTTGGCCGTCTGTCGGACTGGGGTTCGAGTCACTTTCAATCCTGATATTTTCTTGTAGTGTCTGCAACCTCACCATCCTTGTGAACTAAAAACGGGGAGTTTGGGAGAGCCTATAGGTCTACCTTCTGAGTCATCAGCAGCTATTGCCTAGCCCTCCCTGGTCCTAGCTGGGGTGGAGAGGGGACTTGGGCGCTGATCATATGTATATATGGTCAGTTTCTAGGACATTGTCACTGTCCTTGCATCTGCCATTCATGAACGGCATTTAAACCTTTAAAGTGATACTTGGATGTAAGTCGAGCAGTCTGCGACAGAAATTCCTCGAAGTGAATTAGTGCTTGGCAATTGCTCTGGATAGCAAGGAATGTGGATTTAGTTGATAGACAGGCTAAAGCCTTTGAATGGCAGGAATGTATGGAAACAGAAGTTGAAACATTTTATCAAGTTTATTGCAGACCCCTCATAAAAAAAGTATCAAAAGCATATACAAAATAAATGCAAAAATTGTCTAAATGATTCGGTGGACAGGGTCAGTCCAAATGACAATGCAGGTACATATGTGACAATGCAAAACATCGCTAAATGAACATAATCCAATTGTGTACTATAATGTGCCCCACTGTATATAGCAACGGGAAAATGGCATAAAAAATATGCAGCAGAGATGAAGATTGCAAATTTCAAGAGTAAATAAGAGACCCGTTTACACTATTTCTGTATACCAGAAACACTGCGAAAAAAGAGTCGTCTAAATAGTACAGTGTGGGCATCAATGTCACTAAACTAAAACTTTGTTTGGGGAAACAACCTGTTTTCCATGCATTGACAGAATAGTAGATATTGTTTGGAGAAACTGTATACCATTTATAGCAGCGACGCCGCTGAAAATTCCAGAACCCATTGAAATAAACGAGCTACCTAATAAGACATTATTTTTGTGTCCCTTTCAAAACTGGATATTAATGCCTAGGCACACTCACTGACATCAAATGCTGTATTACCATGTTTCGGATAATATTTTCTAAGGTTGGGGTACTAGATGAGGATATAACTGACATTGGAGCACTGTATACAGACTTTGCACAAGATAATCGAATTTTCTCATGCCACGCATGGTGATGAAACTCAATTCATTAATTAGTTCCTGATAATAAATAGCAATGCAATACGTACTTCAACAGGAACGGCACCGGACAGAATTGTTTTGCAGAAACCAGATAACAAATTATCTCAAATACATACAAAAATATGGGCACCAGACTTTGCCAAAAAAAGGGCAAATTTAAAAACTAAATATACTGATACAAGCCGACTTGCGGAGCCGTCTAATTTTAAACTCTGCGATAGTTATTAAACATTGTATTACTAAAACAATTTACACGCCTATCAATAACCACATAGGTTAGATTGTGCCACCAGAAGGATCCATGATAACAACAAGACATAATGGTTGTTTAAGTACCAGAGATTCTGCATGTTTCGAGAAAGTAAACCAACCTGTGCCCCATCAGAATAACACAGGTGCACCTATTTCACAAGTGCCAGAAAGAGACCAGTTTTCAGCAAGATTCATGGATTATAATGTTGGCTCAACTGGGCCCTATAGTTTAAAAATCATTGCAGTCATCAATGATTCTTTTGAGAGATTATAATGCCATTTCCTAGAATAATGCCAAGGTTTTTGCCAGTTACAAGATCTAAAAGCAGCATATTCTCCACTATAAAATTTTTATAATTAATTTGAATTAGTATTAATTTATTTTTCAGAAAATTCTCATAAATGTGAGTTTATTTGAGTTACTATTGGTTTATTCATGAGCAAACATATATTGTCCAACATTTTAAGTGTGACTGGTAATTAGTTCGTGTCTGTATTACTCAATAATTGAATAAGTTATTTATTTAAGACATTCTTTTAAGTTTAAATGTATTGTTTATACATGATATTTATCTGATCCTGGCATCTTCCAAGGCGCAGTTGCTTAAAGATCAAAACCGTCTTCTCACTTTTTGTAACAAACTTAGGCTTATGATAAATTAAAAGTAAAGCTCACGCTAATGCAGAATATCAAGTACCCGAGTATGCTGATAGATACAACAGCAACGAGTCTTTCTATCAGATGCTCCTCTCGGCAAACTCAGGAAGGAAGAGCAATTGAACCCGAGTGTTCAAGACCAATCCATTCTCTTATGGCAAGTTGTCACTGGTTATTTGTTAAATCAAGGGAAGCTAATACCTCCCAGCCATCTTCATTTGCAGTTACTAGTCGGTTACCTCAAACCCTACATCTGTGGTCATATCCTTGGACAAGGAAGAAAGAGAGGGCCTTTGCTGGTGGTTGGCATCAGAAATCTGATGATAGTTCATTTTAATTCTCCCCCTCCATCGATGTTTCAGTTCTCAGACGTATTGTAGGAAGGTGAGGGAAAACTGGGATGATCTAGTGACTTCGGAAGTGTGAACAGAGAACGAAAGCCACATTCACATCAACGTACTTAAATTGCAGGTGCCATCCCTAGCATTGCAAGCATTCAAGGTACAGGTGATGGGTCACTTAGTGGTACTGATAAGCTAGAGCACCTCAAAAGAGGTTCATGTTAACAAGCAAGGGTGTTTAGTGTCATTGCCTCTATGATAATTGGTGCAACAGATTCACACCTCAACAGCTCTTCGATCCATAGATTTGTGGCACAACACATTCTAGGTAAGCGGATTATTTTCAATGGTAAACTCAGCCATTGTGATAAGGTGATAGGGAGATGTGGTCCCTTCATCCTCACGTAGTGGTGAAGCTGTTCAAATTGTGGAGTTCTCTGTGATTGGTCGGTTTACAACTTATTTGAACAGAGAGCTCGTAACCTTCTTATCCTCCATTCTGGATCAGTTGACAGCATTTGAGGACACCGCTGGGACAACGTTGACATATATGCCTCCTTTCCATTCAGACACATTAGGCACATGGTCAATTGTCTTATGATTATTCCAAATCTCAGAATGACCGTGCATACTTGAAGGATAGAGAGTATCCAATATCTCTTCCAGGTGTGAGTTTTTTCTTGTTAGACTTGGATAAATATTTCTGGATGTCCTATGTTGGCCCTTTGCAGCTGTTTACCAAGGAAAGTAGACCATCTTGTGGAAATGTTGACATAGATATGGTATATATCCTGGCAGAGCATCTCTTCATCATGCAGTGCATTTCCTCATCTCCCTTCACCACTAGAACCTTCTCTCTGTCTTTGCTGTGAAAGATTATCCCTCCACTCTGAACCAAGTCTCTCCACTGAAGGACATGAACAAATCTGCTTCATGAGACTTGTCCATGCTCATGAAGAATTTTGAGCAATATCATCTATCCACCCTGAGATCTGTCTCCCACAGTGGGATGATACCCTTGTTCTTCAGGACTTCGCTAGGGTTTAGTGGAAGCTATGCAAAATGCGTCTGAAATACTACATTGTTTTCCCCCCTCATGGGTCCAGATGGTATCTTACAAGGGGTACAGCTTGTCAAATCTAAGTTCAGGAACTTCATTTTATTAGGGAATGAGTCTCCATATGTAAAGGACAAAGTGTGTGTTCTATGCAGAAACAAATGACAAATATTTAAAATAATGTTTATTTTCCTTAGCTTACAGTCCTAATTCTTCTTATGTAAATTCCCACCTCAAGCTTCCCTCTGAAATAAGTACTGAGCCAACATAGAAATAGACATGTGCTACTAAAGAGTAGTAGGTTGGCCAGGGCACCAGTCGCCCGTTGAGTTACTACCACTAGAGAGTTGTTGGATCCTTTAACTGGCCAGACAGTAATGCATTGGGTCCCTCTCTCTGGTTACGGCTTATTTTTTCTTTGCCTACACATACACAGAATAGTCTGGCCTATTCTTTACAGATTCTTGTCTTTCCTCATACACCTGACAACAATGAGATTATTAAACACTTCTTCACCCAAGGGGTTAATTGCTCTTCTGCAATTGTTCAATGTACTTTCCTCTTGGTAAGGGTAGAAGAGACTCTTTAGCTATGGTAAGCAGCTCTTCTAGGAGAAGGACACTCCAAAGTTAAACCTTTGTTCTCTAGTTTTGGATAGTGCCATAGCCTATGTACCATGGTCTTCCACTGTCTTGGGTTAGAGTTCTCTTGCTTGAGGGTACATTCAGGCACACTATTCTATCTTATTTTTTTTCTTCCTCTTGTTTTTTTTAAATGTTGTGTTGGGCAGGCTTAATAGAAGGGCCATGGATGCCTGGTGGTTTATCAAGAGGTTGTCTTTTCCTTATCTGATTCTTTTTCTTCTCAAAACCATCCTTACTGTCCTCCCTTCAGTTGAAGTGGCTATCCTGGAGGGTATTTAGCCTTGCATGGTGTATCGGCTCCTCCATGTTGACCAGTTTTTCCGACTTTTTACTATAATCTATGGGTTTCATCAAATAAGTATTCTGTTTCTTTTTTATTACTATTAATTCTTATGCTGTCTGGAAACATTAAGCGAAATCCGGGACCAGTACGTCCTAGATTTCGTCAATGCCATCTTTTGTATTGCAATATTTGTGGTCTTCATGCAAATATTCAAGACCTTACAGTTGCGTCCAGACAGTATGATATTCTTCTGTGCTCAGAAACTTTGGTTTCTAATATGAGGCACTCATCTGAGCTCCTTATAACTGGTTTTAAGAAGCCAATAATTATGAAACGTGATGCCATCTCTAGGGCCAGGGGAATGGCGGTGTATATTAGGACTGAGTACCCTGCTTCTCATAAGTCCTGCTATCAATGTGGATGTCATGAGATTCAGGTAATAAAATTTTGTGGCAGGCATAATAACTTTTATTTGTGTTCGATCTACCGGAATCCTGACATGGATGATTCTATCTTCGAGTGTCTTCTTACCATTATGGCTAAGATACAAGAAGATGATACAAAGGCTTCTTTTGTCTTTGTTGGTGATTTTAATGTTCACCATAGGGAGTGGTTAAGTTCTATCTCTCCTACCGATCGCCATGGCTTAAGAGCTTTAAACTTTGCCTCTGAATCAGGCTGTGAGCAAATCATAAATGAAGCTACTCACAGGTCTGGTAATTGCTTGGACCTCGTATACACTGACTCCCCACTGGCGTTATAACTAGTAAGGTTGGTTCTCCAGTCGGGACATCTAATCATGCCTTGATTTCATTAGTAGTGAAGACTGAGCAGCCTGTCCCTGATGTATCATACTCTTGTAAAATTTATATGAAATCCCAAGCAGACTGGAATGGGATTTTGCATGATCTTGTGTGCTTGAGTTGGTCACAATTATATAGTAGTGTTGATCCTGTTGTCCCTTTGAATGAGAATCTAGTCAACATAATTGATAGGCGTATCCCTTCTCGTGTGCTAAGGTACCGAGTGAAGGACAAACCGTGGTTCAATGATGATTGTAGACGTGCTTATTTGGAGAAGCAGGAGGCCTATCATCTTTGGAAGGGTAACAGATCAGATTTGACTTGGAATAACTATACTCAGCTTCGAGCTTTTGCTCAGAGAGTGTATGGCTCAACTGAAAAGGAATACAATTTAACCGTAAAAGAAACCCTTTCTGGTACAACTCAGGAACATAAATGGTGGTCTACCCTTAAATCTGCACTTTTTGGTGTAGATGCAACAGTTCTTACTTTACTTAAACCAGATGGCTCAGTCATTCACTGTTCAAAGGAAAAGGCAACCCTTTTGGCTGATGTTTTTGACAGTAAACAGAGTAATGAAAAACTTGAACTTCCTCATTCCTGTTTTCCTGAGGCTAAACTAACTAGTTTAGCTTTTCGATCTCGTGAAATTAAAGCTCTGTTGATGGACATTGATGCTTATGGAGGTGTAGACCCAAATGGTATTTTTCCTTTGTTTTTATAAAGACTGCAGATTTCTTAGCTCCAAGGTTATCTGTTATTTGGCGCAAGTTAGCAAGAAGGGGAGCTTTTAGCACTTGTTGGAGAATTGGTAATGTTATTCCTCTATGTAAATGTGTTTGCGGTAGCTCAAGTCCAACTGATTACCGCCCAATTTCCATAACAACCATATTATCTAAAGTTTTTAAACGTCTTCTGGCAAAGTGTCTTAATAGGTTTACTGAAGGTAATCATCTATTCCCTAGTTTGCAATTTGGTTTTCGCAAAGGCCTTGGAGCATGTGATGCCCTTTTTACAATCTCCAATGCTGTACAGAAATCCCTTGATTGTGGTCAGGAAGTTCGTATGATTGGCCTTGATTTCAGTGCTGGCTTTGACCGTGTTAATCATGAGGCCCTTGTTTTCAAACTCAAACAGTGGGGAGTGGGTGGGTCGTTTCTTAGCATTATTATTGATTTTTTTAAGTAATAGATCTCAAAGAGTTGTTGATGGGCACCATAGAGAGTATAGGAATGTGATATCCGGTGTTCCACAGGGTAGTGTTCTTGGCCCATTACTTTTCATACTATATACACATGACATGTGGTTTGGCCTAGAAAACAAGCTTGTTGCATATGCAGATGATGCTACTCTCATTGCATCAATTCCATCCCCGTAATGTAGATCTGGGGTTGGTGAATCCCTTAATAGAGATCTAGCTAAAATTAGTGCATGGTGCAAATTATGGGGTATGAAGTTGAATCCTAACAAAACTCAAAGTATGATTGTAAGTACGTCGTGGACCGTGGCTCCTCAACATCCGGATCTCAGTATTGATAATGTTTCTTTAAATTTGTATGAATCTTTTAAAATTTTAGGTGCGATTCTCGACAGCAAATTTACTTTTGAGAAACACATTAGGTCTGTGTCTTCTTCAATTGCACAAAAAATTGGCTTATTGAGAAAATCTTTTAAGATTTTCGGTGATCAATCTATTCCGAAGTAGTGTTTTAATTCTTTCATTTTACCTTGTTTTGAGTATTGTTCTCCTGTCTGGTCTTCAGATGCTGATTCTCATCTTAATTTGTTGGACAGAAACTTACGGTCTATTAAATTTCTTATTCCTGATCTAGATATTAATCTTTGGCAGCGTCATTCAATTAGTTCATTATGCATGTTGCATAAGATTTTTCATAACTCTGACCATCCATTACATTCAGATCTCCCTGGACAATCCTATCCTGTTCGTAATACTAGGCAGGCAGTTAATTCTAATAGCCAAGCCTTCTCCATCATGAGGCTCAATACTACACAGTATTTTAGAAGTTTTATTCCAGCTGTGACCAAGTTGTGGAATGATCTTCCTAATCGGGTAGTTGAATTAGTAGAACTTCAAAAGTTCAAAGTTGCAGCAAATGTTTTTATGTTGGCCAGGCTGACATGAGTCTTTTTATAGTTTATATATGGCATATCTGTTTTGACGTTGTTAATAGTTTATATATGACATATCTGTTTTGACGTTGTTAATAGTTTATATAGGACATATCTGTTTTGACGTTGTTACTGTTTTTAGAATGATTTATTGTTAATTGTTCTCATCATTTATTTATTTCCTTATTTCCTTTC
>NC_090764.1:50087433-50119933 GCF_036898095.1 Palaemon carinicauda | reverse complement strand
AACCGATATCTCTTTGAAAGTCAGAACATTGGATTTAGAAAATTAACGAATTTGGTGGATAGCAAGACTTTTAAAGGAACATGTCAATGAAAATAGATAACAAAGGTTTCAGTAAAATAAAATTTTGTTAGTTCTGCTATTTATTAAACATTAACAATATCATGATAATAACAATTATTGCATGAGTCATAAACAACAGTAAGATAAAGACAAAATACAACATAACTTATTTACACACAAGGCCATTTTTTATTGAAATCCAAAGAAGGGATACTGCACTTGATTCTGCAATTTTCTGTTTTTATGGTATTCTAGTTACATTTGAGTTGCCTCGAAAGATGTAATTCTTAGTCTGTCAAGTTTGTTTACAAATGTTCTCGGACAAAAAAAAAAAAAAAAAAAATCTACTACCTCGGAAGATTGTAAAGAAACCCCATCTCAAGGCTGAGCGATTTCCATTCCAAGGTCAAAATAATTTTCTCCCTGTTATTACTAATTTCTGACAAAATGATAAAAACATTTGAAATATATATTATGTTTATTTAAGTATCTTGGAAACTCGGGACACTAATTTTATATAATTTCTAATATTTCAACCAAATTTAATAAAAACAACTTGACATTTTTTAATACGTACATTTATACACAAAGTATCAGAATACGATACAAAGTCTACAAAACACCAAAAATATGGAAAATATAGTTTTAATTATTACAATCTGAAAACCATTCAATCCTTTTATAAATTCTTTACCCATAATATATTAACAAATTTGGATAAAAGCAAGATTATATGTAAGATTTGATGACAGAGTAAAAGAATGAATGATTGTTAAATGATCACGCGCCCCCATTGGAGTCCCCAGTCTCTCTAAATGTTTCCAAGGGTCTGAGATATACGTTTTGTAAAAATCTCTCTTTCATACTAAAAACAAATGTCATCAAGTTAATATACCCTGGGTCTTTCTTGCGAGTGTGCGTATGTGTTTATATTCGGATTTCCCGCATGTTTCATGTAGGCTAAGTGGGTTTGGTTGTGATGAATACAACACAACTGCTGTGTTATTCAATCTTTCGCGTTTGGCTCTGGACAGGTATTGGCTTTTTAATTGTGTATGATTGTCAATAATAGTAAAACCAATGTTGCATCGGAACCAAACTTAAGTTTTCGTATTGAAATGTCATTCTTTTTGAAATAGAGAATGTGTCTGAAGAATGAGGGATTTGGAATATATACTGAAATTCGTGAAGACTTATGCAATCTCACACAACGAATTTTTCATTGTTACAGCCTTAAACCTTGTGAATGATAAACCATTTTGCAGAATAAAAATGTTAAAAAAATAATTACTCATTATAAATGGATATTAAATCAAGAAAAGTCGTCACATACCCCTTTATAAAGAACATAGCAGTTGATCTAGATAATATAGTAGACTGTGGTCCAAAGAGTTAACAAAGGGATATTTAAAACCAAATGTTTAAGTATCCATCAGGAGTGTGACAGCAACGCAATACCTAGAAGGAACACATTTTTTTTACTTATTTTCTTAGTGGAATTACCATTCTATTATATTTTTTTTTTATAATGTATGCTGGATTTACCCATTAAAGTGGTGTTATAATAGACATTTACTGGATGTACCAAAAGAACCATGGGCTTGTACACTGAATAAGCTTCGAGAAAGAACATACGTCTCAAATGCACTAATTACCTTTAGTTAATGTTTCATTTCTTTAATAAGAAATGGAATAACCTTGTCTCATAAATTCAGTAGGCTGTTACCTTTATGAAAGAAAATCCAATTTCCACAAAGAACAGAATTGTTTACCCATCCTCGTTTACTTATTGCCACGATTTCGTGAAATTTAAAATTATGTATAAAATCATTTAGTTTGTCATTGAAACGCACAACTGAAACTTCTGATGCATGTCTGGTGGTCGGTCTCCGTGGATTATCTTCTTAATGATAGGGTTGAGAAGAGTATTGTCCACTGTGTCAGCTTTCCATTGGCCCCCAGATAGGTTTATTGTGTTTGATTGATTTATGATGGCTGATTCCAGGATTTTCCTTCTGTATGGACAGGTACTCTTAAAAAGCAAAGACGACTCACTCCAGTTAATCTGGTGCCCTAAATCCCTAAGGTGAATGAAAATCCCCGAGTTTTCATACCCATATCTAACAGATCTTTTGTGTTCGGATAATCTTTGAGATAGCGAACGGCCAGTTTGCCCAACGTACACTTTTTCACAGTCCCTACATGGTATTTTGTAAACGCCGGCTTCTATTTCTCTTTTATTTTGATAAACATTAATAAGGGCGCTCAACAATAAGAACACGCACCTGGATGTAATTAAATTTGGCTAATCCTTCCAGCAATTATAACAACTATAGAACAATTGAACACACCCTTTTGCTTTCATATATAAACCGTCACTCTCCACTGTATTCCTTACTTTTACTTCACATCCTGAAGAGGGTCGATGTTTATTGACCGAAATATAGTGTGATTTATTCATATTTCCTGTGTTTCTTTTATGGGCCTTGTTGAAAAAACATGTTAAACTGTTCGGTTACAGTTATAAATAAGACATATATATATATATATATATATATATATATATATATATATATATATATATATATATATATATATATATATATATATATATATATATATACACTAGTGTAGGCTACCCGAGCCGTCAAAATGACGTCTAAATATTTAGATAGATACGCACACATGACCACACACAGATTCAACCATTTCCACCCCTCCCCCCCTTTCCTAACTACAACCCGTTGGTTCGGCAATGTGTGGGAGAGTGCCGTATCAGAGTGTTCCGCTCGGGGTAACCCCTCTCACCTTGGTATGACTACTTACTCATCCCGCTGAGCGTGACAGGAAAACAATATATATATATATATATATATATATATATATATATATATATATATATATATATATATATATATATATATATATATATAGTCAGACACTTGAGATACTACCGCTAGAGTTATGGGGTCCTTTGGCTAGAGACTAGACAGTAGGCTACTACATTGAATCCTTCTCTCTAGATACGGTTCACTTTCCCTCTGCCTACACAAACACCGATTAGTCTGGCCTATTCTTTGCAGAGTCTCCTCTGTCCTCATGCACATGACAACACAGATTACTAAACAATTCTTCTCTTAAGGGGTTAACTAGTGCACTGTAATTGTTCAGTGGTTACTTCCCTCTTGGTAAGGGTAAAAGAGACTCTAGTTATGGTAACCAGCTCTTCTAAGTGAAGGACACTCCAAAATCAAACCAATGTTTTCTAGTCTCGGGTAGTATCATACCCTCTGTACCATGGCCTTCCACTGTCTTGGGTAGAGTTCTCTTGCTTGGTGATACACTAGAGAACACTATTCTATCTAATTTCTCTTCCTCTTGTTTTGTTAAAGTTTTTATAGTTTATATAGGAAGTATTTATCTCAATATAGTTACTGTTCTTAAAAAATTCTATTTTACCTTGTTTCCTTTCCTCGTTGGGCTAATTTTCCTTTTTGGGGCCCTTGGGCTTATGGCATCTTGTTTTCCTAACTAGGGTTGTAGCTTAGCAAGTAATGATATTAACAATAATGTGTGGGGGTGTATGTATGTGTTTGTTTGTCTATCAGTATGAATAGTTTGCATACGTTCTTGTTGGGTGATGAAGTGGGCAAATAGCCATTGAGACTGTGAATGACTAGGCTACTAGATTATATGACTAGGTCGTCTTGAGCAACAATAACAAGCTATTGTTAATTAAAGTAAATTTTGTCATGATTGGGCATATGCCAACGAAGCGACCTAGGCTTAAAAGGTTCTCCGCAGACATTCAAACAGAGCAGCTGTACGAATGGATCTAACTTCAAGTCCAAAGTACCAAACTTCAGGTTCCTCCGATCCAATCTCAATTTCACTAAACTATTTACCATTTGGAAATTTCCATCCCTATACTAATTGTTTTCACTGACATTAGTATTTTGAAATTATACTTTTTTAAGTTTTGCTTTATTTTAAATTTTCTTGAAATTCTGATTAAATCAGCATTACATGACTTTCTTTTTAGGTTAATGGTCTATTGCTAATTAAAGTCTAAAGTCGCTGATGATTTTTGTTCGTCGGACCTTTGGCGCAACAAGCACACATTTATATGTAATTAAATAACTATTTATATCCATGCATTATGCTTGTCTGTGTTTATATAATATAATGTGTATCTAGACATATAAATATATATATATATATATATATATATATATATATATATATATATATATATATATATATATATATATATATATATATATGATAAATTTTGCACATTTAAACATGTTTTTAATTTTTCAAATAAGCCATATATATTAATACATTAAAGTCTGGATTCTTTTAACGACCTCGGGAACAGAGCCCCAGGCGAAATCACCCAAAGACTATAGCATCTGACCGGCTGGGTTTCGAACCCTGGTCCAGGATACTTGTATGCCATTGACCATACCACTCAGGGCTGAGTGGTATGGTTTGAAACCCAGCCGGTCAGACAATATAGTCTTTGAGTGATTTCGCGTGGGGCTCTGATCCCGAGGTCGTTAAGAGAATCCAGACTTTAATGTATCAATATATATGGCTTATCTGAAATATATATATATATATATATATATATATATATATATATATATATATATATATATATATATATATATATAAATTATATATATATATATATATATATATATATATATACAGTATATATATATACATATATACATATATATATATATATATATATATATATATATATATATATATATATATATATATATATATATATATATTTATATAAACATGTAATTGTGCTTTTATTCCTTCATACCGAGTGATTTTTCTCCCATGCAAGCAGAAATTTGAATCGTAGGAGTGATCCATAGTTGACTTTTAATTGTCTGTCAAGAATCGTTTCCAGAGTCCATCATCGTGATATACTTTTAAGTATATTAGAAATAATGGTTTTGTATCTTTTGTGATAAACTACTGGAATAAGAAGGATATTATTAGAGAATGTAGATTCAAATTTTAACCTCGAATGATACTTATGTATTACTCTATTTTCCCTTCAGTGTCTACCTATTAGTTGTTGAAATTTGGATTCAGGAAAAGAAGATAATTAGAAAATCTACAGATATCTTATGTAAAACATGAAGATATAGCAAATTACAGTATACAGAAAACACATAAATTTACTGTAGTAGCAAATATATATTTGTTGGCCTCAAGATGTATTTGAATATTCTTGATTTGTTATAGGACCACCTAAGTCACACAGCTGTAAGTTATATATATATATATATATATATATATATATATATATATATATATATATATATATATATATATATATATATATATATATGTGTGTGTGTGTGTGTGTGTGTGTGTGTGTGTGTGTGTGTCTGTGTCTGTGTCTGTGTAATTATAAACTGAACGCGCTAAAATAGCCAAAGAAACATTCTATTTCCTTCTCTTGATTGTTTGTCCTTTGTGGCCAGACACGGTCTCTATGCACCTTTTCTGTCCATAGTTACCTAAACTCACAGGGCAGAGAAAGGCTTTTTTAAAAGTTTGGATTTTACTTGATTTTACAAAATTCTCTCCTTTGGTGATATGATTTTTATGTCCATGTACATTTTGGCTTTATATCCATGTTTATATCCTCTGTGTACATTGCGTTAGTTGTTATGTTGCAGTATTTACAAGAAAATGAAAATGAAAATGTTTTCATGGCCTGTAGAACGGATTATGAAACGATATTTCCGTTCTGTTTCAAGTACAGAGTTCCTCATCTCCTCCTTCTCTGTACTTCCAGAGGAGGAGGAGGTACAGAGAATTATGTACAAACTAAATCGAATATCACTGGTTAATAAGTAATGGCTGTGACTGATATGAATGAATGCTGTGCATCATTAACAGAGAAGGCAGCTGTCTTTGAAGCAAAACATAACTTGCATTTTACACAATAAAGCAACCTAAATAGGAGGGTTTGCTTACCATCTGACAATCGTAGGACCAAGTTTAAAAATTATAGAAATAGATTTTCAGGATAAATGTGGATAGCGCAAGAGCTTAACCTTTGGAATAAATGATCTACCGTCACAAAAGTAATAATCCTTTCAAGGTTATTTACGCTGAAACCACATCGCTGTCTTGCTTCATAAAGATAAAGCGTCATTTACATATAAATGAATTAAAGAATTTTCCTTTTCATTTCACAACGTCTTTTCTTTTCCAGTTGTCGTCAAAACTATTGTGAGATTCAACGTAAGGTCTGGTGTGTGTTTGAATAAAGACCATTGTATCAGGATCTAAACCATTTATACCGGCGTCATCCAAATCGTCTGTAATTTTGTCCCTTTCGTTATGAACTTCTTTGTATGGTATATCTTCCCTGTAAATATTCTTTTCTATGATTGTGTTAAGGTCAGGAGGGTACATGAATTTGTGCGGGGGAGGTAATGGTGGCCCTGGCTTAGGTCCCGGTGGGATATGTTTAATAGGTTTTGGGGGACCTTTGTAAATTGTAGGAATGAAACCATCGTAGCTTTCTGGTGGAAAGAATTCAAATTTGTCGTCATCTGAGTAAGGTTTCATTGGGTAATCGAGATCGCCACCATCGTCTTGATGAGGTTCGTCATTTTGCAGGTGGTAATCCTCTTCAGGTGGATATGGGAAGCCGGAATGTTCAAAGAAATCCGGTGGATCGAAGTCGAATTCAAAGCCACCATCAAAACCGCTTTGCTCAGAAGAATATTGACCTTTTTCTGGAATTTTAAAGTCTTCCGATTCATAATCTTGGAAGTGGTGTGGAGAACCTTCAGATAAACCTGACACGTAATCGCTGAAAATGGGACCGTCTGGTGGGAAAGGGGGCAAAGGCTCAGGTTTAGGACTATAGTCATCATACTCATGGGGCTTAAAAGGGGAGTTTGGGATATGTTGTGGCTTTGGATGGTAATTAGGCGAATGGGGGCGGGGAGGGAAGGAATGAGACGGCCTGTGTGACCGACCTGAATTAGGTCCATAACCTCCTAAAAAGGGAAAGAGACCAAATAGAAGGCCTGTTCGGTCTGGGTTGAAATTTGGGCCGTCGGTAAAACCTTCTGACTTTTCTACTTTACTGTATTGACCATCTACCCTTGGCGCCGGCCCTTTATCAATCCTGCTCTCTATTTCGGCTGAAATTTCTTTTGATTGATCCATACTACTTTGAAAGAGATTGGTAGGTGTCGTATACGAGTTTAAAGACTCAGAAGTAGAAGCATTTTGCTCCAGTGGCACATTGTTTAGGTCTTCCAAAACACCACGTGACTGCTCCTTTTTGATGACAGATTCTGTTGTAGACTGGATGGCTTCCGTATGTTTATCATCTACGTCTACTGGAAGGGATCTCTTCTGCAAACGAGCAGGTAGTCGAAAACCGTTGCAGACTGTTGTGAGAAGCAATATAATCACAGAACTCTGGAAATAGAAAATAAAGTTTTTATTAATTTCTGATAAACATTTATATTAAAGGAATTTGCAAATAAAAAACTGTGATATTTGCATTACACTGATAGCTGAAAAGTCATTTATGGTTTTTTATTGTATAAAAATTAATTGGAATGAGAAAAAAAAATTCTGATTCTAATTTTGTTTTATCATTAGGGACTATCATATTGAAGTAATTATTTATATAAATTGCATTCGGTGACTATGAAAACAAGAAGCATCAACTCTACGGGGCTACCATTAATAATGTTCGCATATGAAGCTGTCTTGATGTTTTATAAATCACAGATATCTAACACCTTACTACTTCAGAAACTTTAATTCTT
Source organism: Palaemon carinicauda (assembly GCF_036898095.1). Taxonomy (NCBI): domain Eukaryota; kingdom Metazoa; phylum Arthropoda; class Malacostraca; order Decapoda; family Palaemonidae; genus Palaemon; species Palaemon carinicauda. Next base: position 50,112,032 of record NC_090764.1, on the reverse strand, counting down.
TTCTTTTCATATTTATGTCTGAAAATGCACAAAACTCAATAATCCTTCTAAAATAATTTTCCAGTTAACGCGAAGCTGTGTTGTGGTTGAAAGAACCTGAGATGTTTACTTTGTCAGTATGAGACTGTACTTTTTCCTTCTTTATCTTGTCACTGTACTTTCTATTGACCCATTTCTTATGCTTGGTAATGTTATTGCACTCATGTCTACCCATTCTTTAAGAATGTTAAGGATGGTGTACTTAATATTCTTCAATATTTTATCATTAATATTCTGGTTTCAGTTACCCAAGTTTTTAAAAATTTCTCTTCAAATATTTTCCCAGTCCTGTAAACAAAATGTTTAATGAAAAATGCAGCATTAGATTTAAGTTTGATATTTTCTCTATCTTTAATATATACTGAAAATACATACAGTGTAATAATGACACATTTAACCCTATTTATTTCATGAAAATTCTGAATTTAGACAACTACAGTGCTGCATTGCACATTATGTACATTCAAGTATTTCACTATATGCAGTGTCCTGAGATGTCCTCTCTCACTGCACCTGCAACAGAAATGGATCTATTACCCCCAGCCCCTTTCTAGCAAACGGATTACTTCAGTGGAAGATAAAAAATTATTAATATCTTCCTACGCATCTCCTACCAATATGTGATGAAGCTTCAACAGATATCGGTAGGTGATAAGTACTTATTTTTCCTCATTCTTTTCTCTTTGTCTTCCTCGTGTATTGTTTCTTCGGAAGCTCTTTGTCTTCCTGGTTCTTTCTTCTGTCTTCCAAGCTCTTTATTTCATCTTCCACTCTACTTCTAGTGAATTTTCTAGTCATATGCTTTCTATCTTGCAAGCTCTTCTCTTGTTTCTTCTATTGTTTTCTGGCATTCTTAATCCGTGATTTTTAAATCCCATTTCCTTGGCTAATTTTATGAGCTTTTCTACCTTTATTGTAGCCATGATGAATACATCTAAACTTTAACACTGAAATCCGGCTGAATATTTTCCACTTTCAATTCCTTTCATTGTTACAAATTTGTACCTTTATATGTGTAATAAGTTTCTTAAGTGGTCAATGGCTTCTGTAATACGTTAGCCTACTGCTTAAGTATTGGAATTCACCAAGACCTACCTACAGATAGACTCTATTGAAGGTCTTGGAATTCACCGTATATCCTTTCACACACGTACACACACGCGCGCAAGCATATATATATATATATATATATATATATATATATATATATATATATACACACACACAAATATAAAAGTTTTCTAACTCAACATTTACTAAAGCAATCACAAGCGACGTATTTACAAGTTAAATGTTGATCTAAGACTAGATCCAATATAAAACATTGCGGGAACTTGTGTGAAGAAAGCAATGCCTCTAGTACATTCTACAACATCGAGAACGAGAGCATTACACAATCTCAGAACGTGCACGACGTTCTAAAAGTCCGGAACTTTCTTGAAGAAACATATGCAAGATTTTAAAAGATAAACAGAGGTGATGCTATTTTAATTATAATACGTTATTTTAAAGAAATATTTTATTAAAAATTATTCGTCTTTTTTAAATTAATATATCATAGCAGTGAAGTAGGAAAATGATTTACAGAAATCTTCAAACATAAAAGGGCATTTCATTTATGTCAGTGACAAAGAATACAGTACTAAGGGGGACTCGAAGTCTACAACTATAACCTATGCTTTGACAATCACCTGTTTCCCTTACCAATGCTTTATTACCTTTACATAGCCAAAGTCCCAAAGCATTGAGGTTTTATCCTTATTAAGTCAAGTATCATGTATCTATTTTCATTTGTTATACATCTGCATACAATAAAAACCCTGGCTTTTGTATGTTACTCCTCTGCTTTTTTGTAATAGCACACATCATGAAATAAAAAATTTCATGCACTTAGTGATTTGGAGATTTTCACACTAAACTCATTGACAGAAATGCGATCTTTTCTACTTAGTTTTATCCCTAAGAAGTCTATTATCAAAAGTAAAGGCTCATCTGTCATTTCAGGGGTATTTCCTCACCCCCACTATATCTCAACCACTGCATAAGGCTTCCCTGTGTCTTGGAGCACAGCACATTAAGAGCCATTTGCAATCTTCAAGCTGTACTGCATATATCATCACAAACGAAGCTGCAACCTTAGCTGGTAAAGTAGTCATATAATCGCAAGGCCCTCAATAGGAAAGGAACCCCAGTGCCGAAAGAGAAAATGGGAAGCAATGTAGATATAATAATAAAAATAACGAATGAAAAAAATAATTAATATGAATCTGCTTGGTTATGAAGCGAAACTCGGGATATTAATAGTAGAAGCCCTAAACAAATTGAAAAACCTAATATGTGATTAATGTCAGCCTTAAACGGAAGAGGTTCATCTACAGCTCATAAGTCCCTTCCCACTAACCAAGTTATCTGTTGAGTCTTTGTAGGGCAGCTGTGCACCATCAATACCTATTATTATCTCCGTTAAGGAGGTTATATTTTCAATTCGGTTTATTTATTCATTTGTCTGTGTGTCTTTGGACAGCATTATTTGTTTATCTATTTATTTGGCTGTGGACAGGATTGCGTTAAAACGTCTCGACGGATTTTGACGAAATTTTCACCACAACGGTAGATCTTACTTCATGGACGACCCCATTAAAGTTTGGAAATGATCCGGATCCGGATTTGAATTTTTCGCCATTTTAAAGGTAACGTTAAAACAAACTGACACATTGAATTTTCACCAAATTTGAACAATGAATAGATATTGTGCATCGGAAGAAACCATGAAATTTTGGAGGTGATACGGATCAAGATGACGATACTGGATCAACATTGGACTTTTCACCATCATCTGTACAGACAGCATATGAAAAGTGGGAGGCGATATCCGTAGATTATATTTGAATGTTGTCATTATTCATTGGCGGAGGTCTGACATCTTTGATTGCTCTTGTTAGCATTGCATTTGCAGTAGCAATCAGTTTAATTTGAAGCTTCTGGTTTTCAACGAGTCTCTTGGGATGCAGTTGCTAGCCAGATGTCCATTTTTCCCCATTATTGTAATTCTCCAAAGCTAATTTTGAGTTGATCAGCTGAAAGACAATGGGATATGACTAAACGAGGCCATAGTGGTCCACGTGCTCGAGAATCCACATTTTTGGAATGCTAGTGTACGCAATCCGTCAAAAATGACGGCTAAATATTTAGATAGATATGTACGCACAGATTCAGTTCTTACCGCCCCCACCACCTTTCCCAAATATAACACGCTAGTTTGATCAGTTAGAAGGAGATTGTTGTTTTCCGAGTGGTTGTCTGTCAGCGTGACAGGATATATCTATCTATCTATCTATCTATCTATCTATCTATCTATATATATATATATATATATATATATATATATATATATATATATATATGTGTGTGTGTGTGTGTGTGTGTGTGTGTATATATGAATATATATTTATACACACACACACACACACACACATATATATATATATATATATATATATATATATATATATATATATATATATATATACATATATATATATATATATATATATATATATATATATATATATATATATATATACCCTATAGTATAACACTAGCGACTTACAAAATTCACAAAACTTTCATGATATGCTTTGCCTTTTCACCATAACATATCAAAATAATAAACTGAAACCTATTGAGCTATTCTCTGCTGTAGGCCATATATCATGTAGTGGTTTCTTCTGTTTCCTCTCACTCGTTTTGCTGTTCAAATCATTTCTTCATTAACCTACATTTCTCTTCCTCTAATTCAAACAATTATTCAGTCAGTGAATAGGCGAGTCAACTCTTCGTCTAAGGTGAATGGAGTATCATGAACAAGCTAAAGAGAGAAATATGTCGTAAGTTGTATGATACTTTGTTGACATAAACTGTCACGTATCTGTTAAAAGTGCCGCTCTCCTTACTACCATGGGAAGAAGCAAACTTTTAAACAAAAGAATTTAACAATAGTGTCACTATGAATGAATGACTTGTGTGAAGACGAGGATGTGAATCCTACTTAACAAAAGGGACTCACTAACCCTTCTATAGATATGGGCAAGTCAATGACTCAAATGGAAATAAATAGGAGGCGAGCAAAATGCATCAACCAGAAATCATCGTACCGCAGGTGTGAATTACATTCCACCTAACTCACCGTAACAATTAAAATATTTCTTAATCCATGTTGAACGAAACCGAAAGTAGTGAGGTGCAGCGATCCAAAAAAAGCCAACGCTTAACATTTACCCAAGACATGGTTCTGTTGGGTGATGGCAACATCATTAATGCTGAATCATCGTGCGTTCACATTTCAGTGTAGCCAGGCAAGTTTCCTCCCCACCCGTCCATTTATCTTTCCAGACGGCTTGTCATTCACTCAAATTCTTAATCACATCTTGTCTGATCTTAGGTGGATTTGTTTTCATAATTATATCTTCTTGTTACACTACAAACCAGTAATTATTGGCATTATTTGCATTCACTATTGCTGCGTAATCTGCAAACGAGTGTAAACATAGTCATTGCTTACTTCTTAAAAATGCAAGGAAAATTTTGTCTCTCCTCCTGTGTAATTTAGAAGTGAGAGGGGTTCCTTTATCAGAGAGTAAATAAATTTCATATTCTAGTACATTTAGTTATTTACTTTGGAATCTATACATGTGTGAATTGTACATTAGCTGAATATACACCATTTTTAAATAAATATTCTTCACGATACAAATGACTATTGGGCACCATATATAAAATTGATTAAAATCACGATATATCTAATTACCATTTACCAATACATTATATCCTACTGAAAAATAATAACATTAAACTATAGGAAGTGAGAACCCTTGGCATGTTATTTAGCAAATATACAGCACTTCATTCACTCACTGGCTGTGAACAGTGAATACTGTTTTTTTTTAAATAAAAGAATAAAAATCTGAAAAGCTCTTGTGTTCTCGAATGATATAATCATTATTGACTGTTTAGTATTATCGTTTATTGTATAATAATAATGGAATAAAAAGAGACTCTTCTTCCATCTTGAGTAAAAGATCCTGCGACGTTGATTTTGCTTGCATTGGGATGCATTTAAATGAACGCAAGAAAACTAATTTATATGCGTAAAATACGCAAAAAAATCAATAAACCTCGAACACTGGATTAAAATCGGCGTAAATCAGTGTTGTAATGAGAGGATTAAACAATTGTTATTATTATTATTATTATTATTATTATTATTATTATTATTATTATTATTATTATTATTATTATTATTATTATTATTATTATTATTACAAGATAAGATATAACCCTAATTGGAAAAGCAAGATGCTATAAGCCTAAGGGCTCCAACAGGGAAAATAGCCCAGTGGAGAAAGGAAACAAGGAAATAGATAAACTAAAAGATAAGTAATAAAGAATAAAAATAAGATATTTCAAGAACAGTGACAACATTAAATTAGGTCTTTCATATTATAAACTATAAGAACTTAAAAAAAAAACAAGAGGAAGAGAAATAACAAAACCGTTACTATTGTTTCTTTCTTAAAAGCATGAGGACAAAAGCAATACATACACACGCACACGCACACGCACACACACACACACACACACACACACATATATATATATATATATATATATATATATATGTATATATATATATATATATATATATAGATATAGATATATATATATATATATATATATATATATATATATATATATATATATATATATATATATATATATATATCCGGTCACGCACAGTGGCATTGCTAGACGTGTAATTTCGGTCCCACCCCGTACCTCGGGTAGGAGGGAGAGGGAGTAGTCATACCCTGGTGAGAGGGGTTGCGTGTGTACATGTACACATCTATATAAATATTTACCCATTTTTTACGGGTCGCGTATACTATTATTTAATTACATAGCTAAAGACTTGCTCTATTACATAGGTGAGACACATACACACACACACACACACACACACACACACACATATATATATATATATATATATATATATATATATATATATATATATATATATATATATATATATACATATATATATATATATATATATATATGTATATATATATATATATATATATATATATATATATATATATATATATATATATATTTACATATACATACATATATATATATATATATATATATATATATATATATATATATATATATATATATATATATATATATATATATATATATATATATATATATATACATACATACATACTTACATACATACATACATACATCCATACATACAACAACAAATGCAACCGTTTCTAGTCCAGTCCAGAACAAAGGCCTCAGACATGTCCTTATTCATGTCTGGGGGTTTTGCCAGTTCCCATCACCAGTGTGGACTCGTGTTCGCTGGAGACTTCAGTCTCATTGCTCACAGCAAACTAACATGCTGTAATATGGGTGGCCGTGACTTTAGCTTTACTGATTATGTGGATACACAAACACTTTCACCTCGTTAAAGTATTCCCACTCAGAAAGAGATATATACACGTGTGTCTGTACGTATTTGTTTAGTTTCTTAATATGTAATGTTATTCATTTTGTGAGCGAACATTTATTTGTTCCGGTCATGTGTGTGAAAAAAAATATTTGATTGGGGCACGTAAAATGTTCTTCCAATGACTTGGCAGAATTCCAAAAAAAGATTTCCGGTCTATTTTCTACATAATCATACATTTTGCAGAGAGAGAGAGAGAGAGAGAGAGAGAGAGAGAGAGAGAGAGAGAGAGAGAGAGAGAGAGAGAGAGAGAGAGATTCTTTTTGAGGCGCTAAAAATGGTGGAAGAATTTGAGAAATTTTAGACTTATAACTTTTCTCTTTGTGATATTGGTGGCTTTTTACTTGCAGTAATACCAAACGTTGACCAGTCTGCCCCCTAAAGTTATGAACGCAGTCGACGCATTATGTGTATAAGGTACAATAAATTCCCTAGGTGATCAACGACAATCTTTAGCGACCAGTTGACGTAATGGTGCAGACGATAAGTTTGGTCGAAGAGGTTCGTGCGACAAATATGATGGTCATTGTCGATATTTTGGTGACTATTCTCACTGATATTGAAGGAAAATTAAGACAATGAATTATATTTAGACACAAGCTATACAGTATAGTGACTAACAAAGTGAATAGCATCATCAGAGAAAATATGGCATGGATAAGGAATATTGAAATTGAATCCCAGGTACTTATAAGTGATATTATATCTCCCACAGGAAGGAAAGAAATAGTTTTTGCTATAAATGACTGTGATAGCTTAGAAATCCTGAAAAAAAAAGTTTACAATTAGTATCAATTCCAAAAAAAAACAAAAAAAAACTGGTGTATTGATAATTAGTAAAGGAAAGAAAGAAAAAGAGATTAAAACAAAAGTTTAGAAAGGACCAGTAGGTACAGTTAAGGAATATGTCTCTGGGTGAATGGTTAACAGAGAAAGGAAACAAGGAAAAGCCAAAGGGTCTCATACATGGTATAAGAAATACGTAAATACGAAGATATGAGAGAAGTAAGAAAAATGGCATTGGTATGAGAAAGAAAAATGTATGAAAGTGGTTGTTCAAAAAAAATTGCCAATGAAGAGCCCTGGAAAAAAATAAGAGATAAAGATATGAAAGATCTGGAACACCTTCAATACAGAATAGCAGGATGTATGTATGAATAACCATACTGGGGCATCAGTGCAGATATAAGAAATGGCCAGTGTCTCGTAGAATAGACTACAAGATAATAATGTTATTCCATAACTTCATAAACATTAGAAAATAATTATAATTTTCTCTGTTGCAAAGATCTACTTTAAAAGCTTGCGCTGTGATCAAACTGGCGTGGAAGATATGATCCTCAATATTAGTTATTTCCTCCTAAATATTTGGAATAGTTTCATCCCAGTGCAATGATAATGACCTTATTGAAGCCCTTTCCTATTGATGGTATCATTACGTAGACTGTTATAATGAAACCGTGCTGGCATATTGCTTTAGACAGAGATGCATACGCACACAAACACACGTGTATATTTTTCTTTACTCTTCATCTCTCCTTTTATCTCAACCCTGGATGAGACCTGCAACGATCGTCCTATAACTATACTAAATTTATTTTAATGAGGTTCATTTGCACCGACTCGCAGCGGTGCCATTTTAGCTCGGAAAAGTTTCCTGATCGCTAATTGGTTAGAATAATCTTGTCCAACCAATCACGGATCAGGAAACTTTTCCGAGCTAAAAGGGCACCCCTGCGAGTCGGTGCAAATATGCGTCACTAAAAAAAATTGACTAAGTGTAGATGCTTAATTCGGTGGATAGGTGAATAGAGGCAATCTTGATTTTCAGGGACGTGCCTATCTGTTCCCGGACTGTCCCGGACCCTCTCGTCTTGGTGAGTCGCGAGCCAGATACCTCAACCTGACAGCTGAGTGCGTTACCGAGAGAGAGAGAGAGAGAGAGAGAGAGAGAGAGAGAGAGAGAGAGAGAGAGAGAGAGAGAGAGATTGTCACATAATGAAAACCTATTGGAATCTCAATTTTCCATCTTAATAGTTTGTTCAACCTTTGCAGACTAAAGGTAAGTCAATGCGTAATCCTTTCTGAAATGAATGATTATGGATTACATCTTTTCAGCTTTTTCTTAAATTAAGGTCATTCTTGGGATTGAGGAAGATGCTCACACACTGGTAAGTGACAGGCCACGCCATCTGCGATTTTGCTCAGTCATGGGAAAAAACTGATTATTTTCTTATTATTTCAGATGACTTTTCAATTCTTTTTTTATACTTTTTTGATACGAAAAAATAATGCCTGCGACTTTCACAAAATTTAGAATATACGTGTTTAAAAGTAACTTAATGAGCGTATTGTATAATAAGAAATGCCAAAATACAAAATTTCAAGGATTAGATATTGTGGAATTTCTTTTTTCTTATTTACACTGATCACTTTCATGATTATTTATTGCTCTTTTACACTGAAAAAAAGGTAATGTAGCTTTAGAAAACACACGCAAAGTACCTTTTTACCATTATGACGTTTTGTTAACATTTTTTTTTTCAGGTAGAAAAATTTAGTCTCTCGTAGACCTATTTATCTTGATACCCTATTGTTATCGTGAATTGCCTGGCCTCTCCAGCTAAACACAGGCTATTGTAATATTGCAGCCCATAATATGTTGCCCTTGATCACTACCGCCCAATGCAAAATAGATTAAAACGTATAATTCACGTGGAAAATGTCCGATGATGTAATAGTGTATGTTGACTATATATCGTGAGCAACGTCACATGTCCTGGTGTATTGGTATTACACTGCCAAATTAGTGTGAAAAATAAGATAAGAAAATGTCTTTGTAAGTCGAGCTAGATTAAGTTGAGTTGATGCATCATGTCGACGACTGGGGTGGGGGGACATATGAGCTGAATTATTTCTCTGTAGTAGTTCTTACTTGCACAAAGCTCAAATGTCTATTTTCAACTTTTAAGGCTGAGATTAGATAAAAATGTTGCCATCTATCTTGGGTCAATGGGATCATAGGCCTACACATGACTATTTATACACACACATATATTAAACTTAATCCTGAAACAATCACTCTAAGGAGAAAAGGGCTTTTTGATGAAATTATATGGTACACTTGTTTCAAAACATTTATCAATGAATATGCAGTTTTAACAAAAATAACTTAAAATTGAACTATCATAAATTTTATTCCCATTAATTCTGACCAAGTTACGACCCAAATGGGAAAAGCAGGTCTTAAAGAATTCTAATTTACGGATAAAGGATTTCAACTTTAGAAGACAAGTATTGAGTACAACCGGTCACTCGCTATACAACAATAAGTAAGTCAAAGCTTCAACAGCAGTCACCACCTGTATCATCTGAATCCCAGTGTTAGATGTTAAAAATGATATTAATAATAGATTGAAGTTGTCACTAGTGAGTATAAACCAGTTTACATACTGGAAGGGTATTCAAGGCTCAATGGTAGTCACAGCTCTTGCGAAATTGCCATGAACGAGGTAAATTTCATGAAGCTATAGGGTGCATCACCAACTATGACAAAGACAACGAAGCGAATAAGATAATTCCTGACAATAACTGGTAGTTTGTCTCTCTTTTATTTATAGTAATTTTATCACCGGCTGTTTTACCAAAAGTTTATGAGTATCCAAGATGAGAAAATCATGTAAATATAATTAGAAAAATCGTAAAAAAAAAAAAAATGTGAGGAATTTTGATCGATGATGAGAATGTGTAGTTAGATGAATGATCCCATCTAACGGATGCGGAAATTTCAATTTTATTTGTAGAAATATAATTCGACTGAGGTACGACAGGTAATCAGTTCAAGTCTGTGAATGTTCAGAATTGGGTAGGAGAAATACTTCCTCTTAAAGATAAATTACATCTTCATATTTGTCATATGGAATCAAAGAAAAATCCTGCAGATTTACTAATTTAAAGCTTTGATTAAATTGATTGATTGATTTAAGGTTTTCAGGCATCCTTAAAGCTTTGAAGTGAAGTTGTTAGATTTCTGTGGATTATAGAGAGGAGTCTAATTGGTTAGTGGATAATACAGAGTGACCCAACACCGTATTTTCTATTAAGATTTTTGAGATCATATATGTCTACCTGCCGAATTATGAGCAGCCATTGCCTATCGATCCCTGGTCCTAGCCTGATGGAGAGGAGTCTTGGATACTTATCATATGACTGTATATATGATCAGTCTCTAGGGGATTGTCTTGTCCCTTGCCTCTGCCATGAGTGAGCAACCCACACCCCCCCCCCCCAAAAGAAAAGAAAAAAAATCTTATTAGTGTTAATAAATAAATTGATTAATTAAAAGAGGGTAGGTTCAGACCGAGCAACAGATTAAAGTGTTCAAATATAGAAGAATCAGAGTTATATTCCATTGAAGAGGAAGAGGTGAAGTTCTATACTGTAATTTTCTATTTTGCATGGCATTGAGTGGGTAGCCTGCAGGATATTCATAACAGAACTTCACATGCGGTAACGTAAGTTATAGAGTACCTCTTTTTAATTATTTTATCATTGTTATTGCGTATTTGAATAATCTATTCAGTATTCTTATGTATCTAATTATTTTTATGGAAATCCTGTGAATTTCTGGAAGCCCATGTTTAAAATTTCAATTTTTCTCTTTTACAACACTGTCCTAACCGGCACCGGTAGAAGAAGATTGAATTTAATAGTCCCGAGACTCTCGACTCCCTCCGAACTTTGAAGGTTGTTTTGGTGATCTGTGTGGTGGCGCCTAAACTTGTGACAGTTCACGAATCTGTTGTGTTGGTTTAATTGGTTAGCTATTTAAGAGTATTTTGGGCTTTGTTAATGCTGAGTGGATATTTTGTAATGGCGTCGCCGATAATGTACATGCGCATGTGTTTATGTTTTTTTGGAGCTTGCATTTAAACGACGGAATCGTCTTAAACCAAAGTCACAGCCACCAAAGTACTGTAGGCTACCTGATAAGTGTTGAAGTAATCAAGTGTTCTGTAACTCTGTTAGAGGATTAACCACTCTATATCGCAGACCTGTGAAGCTTCGTCCATTTCCCATCTGCAGAGGTTTTAAGTGATAAGTTGAAAACCATATCACTTATCACTTTAAACCAAGTGACTGATCATGGACAAGTCTACATCATCATCTGCTGATTACTCGCTGGACACCACTTATTTTAAGGTACTGATTTTATTGTTAATCAAAGTTATATTGCTAAGTCTGATGGATAGATTACCTTCAATTAACTATCACTGCTCTGTGAATATCGTTGCAAGGTAAGGTACCGTGTACTTAATCATTCAGACAAGTGTTTTCGTCTTCTGACACCATTTATATGAAGTTGGTTTTCAAAATATTTTAGGCCCACGACCCCTTTATGGTATACACAAAATAAACAAACCTGTAAATACTTGGTTAAATTATTAAATTAAAAGTATAAACGGTTAACGTTGTTGATTACAAGACTACGGTTTCTATGAACCATGATGATAAGGGTATCGAACATTGAACGTAATGGAATATTGTGCTAGCATGAAATGAATGTCATCTTTTAATTGTAGTTGTTCAGTGGTTACTTCCTCTTGGTAAGAGAAGAGACTCAAGCTATGGCAAGCAACTCTTCTAGGAGAAGGCCACTAAAATCAAACCATTGTCTTGGGTAGTGCCATAACCTCGCTACCATGGTCTTACACTATCTTCGGATAGAGTTCTCTTGCTTGAGGGTACACTTCGGCACACAATTCTATTATATTTATTTATCATCCTCTTGTTATTTTGAAGCTTTTATAGCTTCTATATGAAAGATTTATTTTAATGCTGTTATTATACTTAAATTTCTCGTAGATTATTTCCATATTTCCTTTCCTCACTGAGCTATTTTCCCTGTTGGGGCTCTTGGGCTTAGAGCATCCTAATTTTCCAACTAGAGTTGTAGCTTAGCAAGTAATAATAATAATAATAATAATAATAATAATAATAATAATAATAATAATAATAATAATAATGGTGATGATGATGATAAAAAGTTTATTTGGCATCTTTCGACCTCTTATGGACCTTTGTAGATGCTTATATTAAAACTCAAGATATCTTTACTGGAATAAAATTCTCTTGAATTCTTCTTTTAAACCAGGTCTTATACTTCAGTAATATCACCATTACATAATATTATATTTCGGAAAATACTTGTGCCGAATCATGATGTGAAGTGCCTCTCATTTCAAGTTAAAGTTCACGTTCCTTAACATTAAAGTAAACTGTCTTTGATAGATTAGACAGCCAAATCTTGTTGTCAAAACGTGAAATATGATTTATATAGTTTCGCAGTAGCTTTATTTTCTTTATTACGAAGATAAAGGTTAATTTTTTTATTAGATTTTTTGGAAGTTCCATAATTTCCTGTTTTGAGATGTTAATTTCTGAAAGGCCATCAATATTGAGTAACGTATATGTTTAGGATAATATAAATGGGATTTTGTGAATATGCATAGAATATAGCTAGGTTCGTTATAGTAGAGAATTTCAAAAATTAACATTGGGTTGAAAGTATTCCAAGCATATTTAGGCTGGGCTATTTTACTTAAGGATTGTAATTGTTATGATATTTGGTTTTATACACACACACACACACACACACACATATATATATATATATATATATATATATATATATATATATATATATATATAAATATATACATATATATTATATTTTATATTATATTTTATATTATATATCATATCATATTTATATATATGTATATATATATATGTATATATATATATGTATATGTATATATATATATATATATATATATATATATATATATATATATATCTATATATCTTATTTTTATTCATATTGTTTACTTGTATTCATCATGTCTGAACACATCTTTGGCAACACTTGAAGTATCCTCAAATTACACATTATTATTTTCTATTTCCTACAGATATTTTGATTTTGATATAACCGGTTATAGAGCGCAATCACTTCATACACTAAGCAGTAAAGTGATGTGTTGTGTGATGCTTTATATATGATCATCAGTTTTAACGTGTTTAGGTGAGGTCAACGGCGGGAATTATTGACTCAGCCTGAGATCATTGTTCGAGTATTATAGAGTTGGATAAAATTTTTATGCTATAGCAGCTTATACTACCTGATATTTTGGGATGCTTACTCATGCTCGACAACTGTCAAGTCTAAAAAAAAAAGCTGTGGTTCTTTGGTATCATGGTAAATAGTCCAATTACTATGCATTTCAGGCAAAAAATAGTGTGTTTTTTCTGTAATATCTGCCATACTAATTACTTGATCAGAATGGTATTTTGACACAGCACCCTATTGACCTCCCCCTAATTTTTGATACTTTAATGCACCGGCAAATCTCGTTAATCAAGGCATTTACTCTTGTCATGATAAAGCCCAAGTCACGTGAATCGGGTATTTAGGTGAAGCAATGTGAATGCCTACACTCCCCCGTCCCTCGCCTATCCTTTCCTCCGTCTGTCTAGACTCTAGACCCCCCCTCCCTATCCCTCGAGTAACCCCCTCTCCTAGTCTCTCCGGTGTCGCTTAATCTACCTTTTCTGTAACCTGTTATATTTGTTAATAACTGATAGAAGTGATATGTTGGATCCTTATTATAATTCTTATTAACATTTCATGATATTGTTGTATTTCGTCAGGGTGTATAAGGAGTTTATAGCCTTTAGCCTATTTATCCATCTTGATGAATCTGCCCTGAGAGCTTCTTTATAACTGTGTGCACGTTATGAAACACGCGTTTTCCAAAGGCAGGATTGATGGGCTTTATTCTCCTTCAAAGGCTTCTGTGGAATAAACAAAAGCTGCAGAATACAAACAAAATTATGCTGTGACACAAATGATTATTGTATTTAAAACTATGATGAAAAATCTACAAACTACATAATTTGTTGGATTGATATTTCACAATTACACTCACACACACACACACATATATATATATATATATATGTATATATATATATATATATATATATATATATATATATATATATATATATATATATATATATATATATTTACATATATATATATATATATATATATATATATATATATATATATATATATATTTATATATATATGTATATATAAGGGGTAAATTACAGGGTAAATATTAAGATTTACTTATTCATTAATATGCTTGTGTTTCTTATGCCACATTGTGTTATTGTGTGTCCAACAAACCTGAAGTTTCTCCTGCCTGTTAAGACTAATCCTTAGTTAATGTTAGCTTGTTCTTTTCTGTATATGGAATGGAGACGTAATGCAAATACATTTCTGATTTTACTGGGGCAAATTAACATGCCAGTCATGAATATGATGGGAAAACTTCCTCAGTAAAACAAACACGTAGACAACAAACTGCTTAGGCACAAACCATAGCAGATACCCAAATTATGATTGTTAAGTGAGCAAATACACCGTAAAAATTTTCGGTCAACTTATATAACACTTGATTACATTTACTCTACCTTTCAAGGCGGTGAAGCCCATCAATCCTGTCTTTGGTAAACGTGTTTCATTATTTTTACACAGTTGAAGGAAGCCCTCAGGGCAGGTTCATCAAATTGGATGAAACACAACAATATCATGAAATGTTAATAAGAATTATAACAAGGATCCAACATATCAATTCTATCTGTTATTAACAAATATAACAGGTTACATAAAAGGTAGTGTAAGCGACACCGGAGAGACTAGGAGAGGGGGTTACTGGAGGGATAGGGGGAGGGTCTAGACAGAGGGAGGAAAGGAGAGGGGAGGGACGGGAGAGTGTAGGCATTCGAATTGCTTCACCTACTTACCCGATTCACGTGACTTGGGCTTTATTATGACAAGAGTAAATGCCTTAATTAACGAGATTTGCGGGTGCATTAAAGTACAAAAAATTAGGGGGAGGTCAATAGGGTGCTGTGTTAAAGTACCATTCTGATCAAGTAATTAGTATGGCAGATATTAAAGAAAAACACACTATTTTTTGCCTGAAATGCATAGTAGTTAACTAGCCAAGAGTGTAGCCTAAAACTTGGTCTTGATCTGGGATAAGTGTTATGATAGAGACTACATATGGTACGAAATACTGTGTGCTAAACCTAAGTGTATTTTGAAGATAGCATTAGTAATTTAAAGACTAGGCTAGGCTGAGCAAACCTCCTTGGGTTACATTATGCCAGACTCGGAGTCGCAAAATCTCCATTGATTAGACTAAGTTTTTTTTTTTTTTTTTTTTTTTTTTTTTTTGAGTAATAGGTTGTTACGCTTTTGTGATCATATTAGATTAACTAATCAAGGAAACCACGCCACACTTGACAGGAAAATTTACTTGGTGGTTGAAATTAATATGTTCGATTTGTAGTATATATCGTCTGAATTTTAAGGCTAATTCTCAACTAAATCTATTGCATCTTCTATCTCAGATAGGTAGACTATGAGGATATTTTACAGTCCATATATTACCCCGTTTTCCACGTATCTCCCCAATATTAATGAACCTACGTGGCTTTCAATAAGAATTGGATCACGACAGCCTTAATTTGTAGTCGATTTTGTTATTCCTGGACAAAAGCAGAGTATGGTGATGCTGTGGCGATTACAAATTTCTTAGGGAATTTCTTTCTTAAAGACGTCATTTAGGTTAAAAATTCCATACCATAGGAACAACACTATAATGGTGGTATGTTCTAAAACTCTTATTAGTAGTTGGTTGGCCAGGGCACCAGCCGCCCATTGAAATACTACCGCTAGAGAGTTATTGGATCCTTTGACTGGCCAGACAGTACTAAATGGTATCCCCTCTATGGTTACAGCTCGTTTTGTCTTTGCCTACACATATATCGAATAGTCTGGCCTATTCTTTTCACATTCTCCTCTGTCCTCATACACCCGACAACACCGAGATTACCAAACAATTCTTCATTACCCAAGGGGTTAACTTCTGCTATGTACTTATTCAGTGGCTACTTTCCTCTTGGTAAGAGTAGAAGAGACTCTTTAGCGATGGTAAGCAGCTCTTCCAGGACACGCCAAAATCATACCATTGTTCTCTAGTCTTGTGTAGTACCATAGCCTCTGTACCATGATCTCCCACTGTCTTCGATTAAAGTTTTCTTGCCTGAGGGTACCTACAAGCACACTATTCGATCATGTTTCTCTTCCTCTTGTTTTTATGATTTTTTATAGTTCATATCTGATAAATCTAATTTAATGTTGTTAATGATCGTAGAATATTTTATTTTGAGTGCTCATTACTTCTCTTGTAGTTTATTTCCTTGTTTCTTTTCCTCACTGGACTATTTTTCCCCGTTGGAGCTCTTGGATTTATAGCATCATGCTTTTCCAACTAGGGTTATAGCTTAGCTAGTAATATTAACAGTAATAATAATGATAATAATAATAATGGGTAAAATGAAGTATTCAACTCATTGTCCAAATTATATAACCAAATACTAAGACTAAATTCATAATGACAGTTCAGAGTAGAAATTATTAACGTTTTCCCGATTGTTTTCACTTCTATTATCACAGCTATCACCATTCCATGCTGTTCAGAAGACTGAAGTTTTTCTGTTCAGAATTTATGCAGCGCTTCCAAAAAGACAATTTTCTTCTTTCACGTATGTTATCATTTCTTGATTTATTGTGCATAATTTTAATCCTATCTGCTCCTTTTACTTGTTTATATCCATTCTTCCTCTTTTAAGGGAAGTTTGCTTTGTAGGTTGTTGTTAGGATGCATAGTCTACATCATATCGAGGTCCCAATATTATTTGGACTGTTTAATTCTTTTTAGAAAGCTTAAAAAGGTATAATTGTACATAATAATCATCCCCTATATCAATCATACCTTGTGGTATCCTATTTGAAACGTCCCTGCGTAGTAATATGCTAGACGGGAGTTCGAGTCCTGCTGAAGCTCTATAGTTTTTTTAGTAGTATATACAACCTCACATCCTTGTGAGCTAATGTTGGTTTGGGGGAACCCATAGGTCTACCTGCTGAGTCATGAGTAGCCATTGCCTGGCCCTCCTTGGTCCTAGCTTGATAGGGAAGGGGCTTGGGCGCCGACCATACGAATAATGGTCAGTGTCTAGGACATTGTCTTGATCCTTGCCTCTGCCAATCATGAGCTACCTGAAACTAACGTAAACGTAATAGAAATTCCTGTTCTCTTCACTATGCTTCTCAGTACGATTCATTTGGCATAGTAAGAGAGAAATGGACACGGCCAAGCTATTCAGCGGCTCAGTCATTGAATTGAACAACAGGTATTATTATGGTCAATTGCCTTGATGGATTATTATAACTTTCATATTTCCTGGCAAGAAAAGATTAAACATAATGATAAGATTGCCAACACAAGTCAGACATGTGGTTCAGGCGTTACCGGTCATTAAATATTTGACAAATTCTCATTTCTTATATGAAAAGTTAGATTTCTTCCTCTTAAGTTTAATCGACCCTCTCTGCCTTCATTAAAGCGTTATTGGTTCAGAAATTTGTTGATCAATTGGATTTTCTCATTGACCAATATGGGACTAATAACGCCAAGTTTGAAGAACCTTATTTTGGATTGAACCTTTGTTCTAGAAAATAAAGTTATTGGGAAAAACGATGTTGATAATGATAGCAATAATAGTACTGAATATGATGATTTGTTCGTTATCTCTCTCTCTCTCTCTCTCTCTCTCTCTCATTGTTATCACCTTCTTGAAGGAGGGCATGTTATAGCTCATTTGCATGTTCGTCTATCTTTAGCAGGATTGCTAAATTAGTTATGTGGATTTTTATGAAAATAAAAATAAAATCGGGTTTCTGTAAAGGCATTGTTTCTGCATTATTTATTTTCTATAGCAAGATTAAAGAAATAGGCTTTCATTCTAAAAAGTGAATGGAGTTGGACCTCTTGAATGCCAATAATTGACTAATATTTTTACAATTGATAACCAAACATTATGGAAGATAAAATAATAATGTTTGTAGCTGTATAACGTAAAAAATGCAATGTTTTCTTTAAGTTAACATAATTCAGTCGCGCTTCGTGACTGCAATGAATTTTTAGATTTTTGTATATATATATATATATATATATATATATATATATATATATATATATATATATATATATATATATATATATAAATAAATATATAACCAGACACTTGCTCTTCATTATATAGGAGATATAAATTTAAGGTCTCTCTCTCTCTCTCTCTCTCTCTCTCTCTCTCTCTCTCTCTCTCTCTCTCTGTTTTTTATTACCATCGACAATGCCGTTATAGACCCAAATGGTGTTTCTCCTTTGCTTTTTATAGATATTGCTGATTGATGTCTTAGATCCTAAGTTGTCTGTTATGTTTCGCAATTTAAAAGGAAGAGGTTCTTTTTGCACTTCGAGAATTGTCATTTTGTTACTCCACTAGGTAAAAGTGTTCGTGAGAGCTCTAGCCAAGCAGATTACCGCCCAATTTCCCCACTTTACATATCTACAGTTTTCAAGGTCTTATAGCAAATCGTCTTATTTGGTATGCTGAAAGCAATAGACTGTGCCCTAGTTTGCAATTTGGCTTTCGCGAAGGCTTTGGAGCATGTGATGCCCTTATTACAATCTCCAGTGCTTTACAAAAATCCCTTGCTTGTGGTCAGGAAGTTCGTATAAGTCGCTTTTATTTTAGTGCTGCCTTCGACCATGTTAATCATAGGGCCCTTGTTTTCAAACAGTTGAAAGTAGGTGGATCTTACCGTATTGAAGTTGACCCACAACAAAACTCAAAGTATGATTGTAAGTGGCTCCTCAACATCCAGTGCTCTGCATTGATAATGTTTCTTTAACTCCATACAATTTAAAATTTTAGATGTGATTCTTGATTGCAACTTTACTTTTTAGAAACATTCATTGTTTTTGTCTTTAATTGTATAAAAAATGGTTTATTGAAAAGTTTTTTTAAAGATTTTCGGCGATCAATCTATTCTAAAAAAATATTAAATTTCTTAAACCTGATCTTGATATTATTCTCTGGCACCATCGTTGTGTAACATTTTTCATAATTTTGATCATTCTTTGCGTTCAGAATTTCCCAGACTGTACCATCCAGTACGTTGTACTAGTTATGCAGTTTCTTCTAACAGTCATGCGTTCTCTTTGATAACGCTCAATACTACACAGTAAGCTAGAAGTTTTATTCCAACTGTGGGCAGATTATGGAATGATCGTCTTAATCAGGGAGTTGAATCAATGGAACTTCAGAAGTTCAAACCTACAGTGAACGTTTTTTATGTTGAACAGGATGACACAAGTCTCTTCATAGTTTATATATGGCAGATCTATTTTAACGTTGTTACTGATCTTAAATATTTCATATTCTTTTTTCATTACTTTTCACATAGTTTATTTATTTCTTTTGCTCGCTGGGCAATTTTTCCTTTCTGGGAGCTCTTGGGCTTGTAGCATCCTGTTTTTCAAATTATGGTTGTCACTAGTAATAACATTAGTGATTAGTGATATTAATACTTCTCGTTCGATTGTTTTCCTTGTCGGTTATACCCTGGTTAATCAGTAAATTCATGTAATTTATTTTTGCGGGAAAGTTTAACAGAAATTCGACTTTGTTGTGGGTAACAAGGAATTAAATTTGTGGTGAAGGAAGAGTGTCACTTTTGCGAAATGACCACTTTAGATTCTCTCTCTCTCTCTCTCTCTCTCTCTCTCTCTCTCTCTCTCTCTCTCTCTCTCTCTCTCTCTCTCTCTCTCTCTCTCTCAATGACAATGAATATTAGTCAACAATCGTCCAGATCAAAGAAACAGCCTGGGTTTTGGTAGCCTACTGGATATGTACCGGCCTGGTGATCTAATGGAATTGGAAATGTACCTGCCTCGCGATCTACTGGAATAGGGTTCGAGACTCGTTCAAGCTCGATAGTTTCTTGTAGTGTCAGCAACCTCACCATCCTTGTGAGCTAAGGATGGGGGCTTTGGGGGAAGCCTTTAAGTCAACAAGCTGCGTCATCAGTAGCCATTGCCTGGCCCTCCCTGATTCTAGCTCGGGTAGAAAGGGGTTTGGGTGCTGATCATAATGTTTGTTTGGTTAGTCTCTCGGGGATTTTCAGTCCCTTGCCTCTGCCGTTCATGAGCGACCTTTAAACATTTAATCCTTAAACTGTGTTAGATAGGAAGTTAAAAGCTTCAGCAATTCTGTAATCAAATGAATTAAACTTATGTTATGCTATTGAATGTGAAATATTTGTATGCAACAAATTCATGTTAAGTGTTTCAGGGTTAAGATATGTTTTGTATTATATACACCTAAGGTGTTCATTATTATTTTCTTGAAGTCTTTTCGCGAATGTAACTGCCTGTTTAAAACAAATACTTTACGAGTTTTGTAAAGAATTTTTTAATAGCGACCAAACTTTTCCTATTTCATTATTGATATGTTATTTTCAATATTATATACACATTCTTAATTGCGAAACTGATTCTCCCATAAAAACAAACTGCTTAAGTGACTGGCATAATGAATACCTTTCACGTTGCAATTTTTGAATGTTTACAATTCTTTCTATGAGATTGCATAATTGTTATTTTTAAAACTCTTAGATTTTTCATAAATGCCTTTGAATTCTGATCGTATGATCGAATAATTGTCACTCAATTTGTTCTCACTACTTTCGACAGAATTAAAGATCAAAGTCATTATTGCAACTCACTTCCGTTGTCTGGCTTTTACTCGTCGGTGGCTGCAATGTCTAAGATGAGTCTTGGTGAAACATTTAATTTTTTTTTTTTTAATGGTTCTGGGAAAAATTTGTTTGGTGTGATATGACTTCCGGTGTTTCAAATGTTTTATTATTATTATTATTATTATTATTATTATTATTATTATTATTATTATTATTATTATTATTATTATATATTTAAATATAATATATACAGTATAGGATATATAATATATATATATATATATATATATATATATATATATATATATGTATATATATTATATATATACCGTATATATAATGTATATATATAGTATATATATAGTGAATATATATATATATATATATATATATATATATATATATATAGATAGATAGATAGATACATAGATAGATAGATAGTATAGTATACTCAGACACTTGCTCTTTATTATTATTATTATTATTATTATTATTATTATTATTATTATTATTAGCTAAGCTACGACCCTAGTTGGAAAAGCAGGACGCTATAAGCTCAATGGTTCCAACAAGGAAATATAGATCATTGAGGAAATTAAATAGGTAGACCATATGAATAGTAGTGAATGTTTAAAATCAAATATCTTAAAACCGATAACAACGTTTGAATAGATATGTCATATATAAACTATGATGACAGACATATGTCAGCCTGTTCAACATATAAAACATTCTCTGCAAGTTTGAACTTATGAAGAGAAAAGATAAAGTCACTTACATTCGATTTTATTAAACTCCAAGGAAATTTATTTTGAACCTTTTTCTCTCGTTACTTCTAAAGATTTATGGGTCTAGAATCCTGTTTTTAAGTCAACTATATATTTGGGAAATATAATTGAACAGAACATAGTACAGTAGTTTGAAATATATTTATTGGGAACGGACACCATAACCTAAACTGCATATCAGGAATGGTTTCACGTTTCACCACTATACCTGATGTTAGACTAATTTTCTGCTCCCGCCCCTCCCTTTGTAAGCACAATTACCAGGAAACATACCATGGAACGGATTGCAAAAAGTATTGGCAAATCTTCACAGTAACTAGTTTTTGCTTCCTGATAGTATTATCAAATGACTCATATCTGGGGGAGAGCTTTATAATATATTACTTTGTCACATTTAAATCTAAGAATCCCGTTATAGAATTATGAATAAAGGTTAAATTTCACTAAAGTTTGATGTCTTATTAAAAAATATATTAGAATTTTCGAGTCAGATCTAGAGATATACTGTTTTCACACTTATTAAATTTGTGAAACACATTTTTCTTTAAATAGCAATGGTACTGAAATATTGATTAAAAAAAATATACTAATTTATAATGATACGATTGAATCTTTGTATGATAATCGCAAATAGACATTCAATTTAATTAAAAAGAAAGAAAAACGTGCAGAAGATTTTTTGCGTCATCATGCACAGCTGTCATGCTATGTGCTTCAAACTTCTATTGGTCTGAGTACATCAACTCATCGTCAATCACGCCTCTCAACGGCAAGAATGTTCACGTAATATTTTTGCTCTAATAATTTTGGATTACTTCGTCAGTCATTTTCAAACGTTACATAATTCGTGGGTACTTGTTCATGTCATATCCTGCACTCACGTATGTTTATGATTTGTCATTCTTTTATAATGAAGTGTTTTATTTGGATTATATTATGCAGGTGTTATTTCTTCTAGATATTTTACCTTAGCCTTTATTGTATATATCCAGTTTGAAATTAATTCTGGAAACATATTCTCGTAATCACATCGCCGGCTGTGTAAGAATCTAAGTTTTAGTGACCCATCGTTGAGTATATACATTCATCATCATCATCATCATCAGTCGTTATTAGTCCACTGCAGAACAGAGGCCTCAGACATGTCCTTCCACTCGCGTCTGTTTATGGTCTTTCTGTGCCAGCCAACACCCGCAAACTTTCTTAGTTCGTCGATCCTTCGTCTTCTCTTCCTTCCCCTGCTTCTATTACAATCTATAAGGACCCATTCTGTTATGGTTAATGTTCATGTATTGTCTGTCATTCTCATTATATGTCCCGTCCATGTCCAATTCTTTTTCTCACAAGTTGTTAGAATATCCTCTACTTAAGTTATTCTTTCCATAGCTCTTTGAGTTGTAACTAGCTTATGTTCTAAGGCTTTAGCAAGGATTCAAGTTCCTGGTGCATAAGTTGATACTGGGAGGACCATATCATTAAATACTTTTCTTTTTAGAGAAAGTGATATTTTATTTTACATAATCTCATTTTGTTTACCAATAGCCCTCCATCCCATGCTTATCCTTCTTTTAATTTTGGTCTAGTGTCCTGGGGAAACACTTATTTATTGTCTACATTTTCATTAAACATTATCACAGCTTTATTCATATTCATTTTCTTTATTTAGATCTATATTTTGCAATTCCTCCCATGATTCACTAAACAGAACTATGTCATCTGCAAATCTTAAGTTACTAAGGCATTCCCCATTAATATTGGTGATTACATTTTTACAATATAATTTTTTAAAAACTTCTGGGCATGCTATGAATAATTTAGGAGAGATGGGATATCCCTGTATACTGTATATCTTTCTCTCAATTAGAACTATATCTCTATTATATATTTTTAGGATGGTTGTACTTTCTATCTTCAAGTGTTTAAACATAAGATTCGTCTATTCCTTGTCTTTGAAGAGCTTTCATTACTACTGAGATTTTTACAGAATCAAAAGCTTTCTCATATTTTATAATAGTCATACATAATGGTTTGACATACTGTGTTGATTTTTCCATTAACTGGTTAATTACGTGGATATGGTCAGTTTTTGAATATTCACTTCTTAAGCCTTCCTGTTCTCTTGGTTGATTAAAGTCTAGCTGGCTTTCTATTCGGCGTAATATGATCTTTGTAAATATTTTGTATATTACAGAGTGGAAAGTTATTGGGCGGTAATGTTTCAGGTCTTTTGTGTCTCCCATTTTATGAATTAGTATAATGATGGAGTTTTTCCCAGCTGTAGGTATATAGCATCTTTGCAGACGTTTTGTGCAAAGTTCAGCGAATTTTATTACTATGAAATCTCCTCCATCTATTAACAAAGCAATTGTTAGTCCATCTTCTCATGCTGCTTTGCCTCTTTTCATGCATTTTAATGCTTTCTTCACTTCTACTA
>NC_090764.1:50077433-50079933 GCF_036898095.1 Palaemon carinicauda | reverse complement strand
TAACATTACAATGTCTATGAACGTCCAATGGTCAGCTAATCTCTCGTCTATTAAATAAGGAGACCGATGGTATATGAAAACGTAAGTGTAAATGAAGATTAAAAGGACCAGAAAAGAAAGATGCTGGAATAACGTCAATTCATTGTATGACTCGTAACACTCGTAACATATTGGCGTTACGGTAGCAAGGGTCGTCGACTCTCGAATTCTCTCGAATTCAAAAGCATGTTTCATTAGGGCAACGCTGATCTCCACAAATTCAACAACTGGAATATTTTTTTGTGTTTCGATAAATTAAGATATGTTTTTGTTCATAAATAGGTACATTATTGGGTAATATATGCATTTCAGAAGTTTTAAAATTAATTTTTAACTATTTTATATGAAAAACAGTGTAAGTTTTCTTATGCTATCGAATATCAAACGAAGTGTCATTCTTAGAGAGTCCTGATATTTGGTTAGCAATCCCAAATTTATGTATTCTGTTAAGTTGCATTAATGTAGAATGTACAGTACAAGATTCAATGTATTCTTTTCCTTTTGCTTTGTAGCTAGTTTGAGATCATAATATGTATTTTTAGTAGTTACTTCACTGGATTGAAGTACGAATGAATTTATATATTACCTTCTATCAAACTCAGTATAATTGTTCCAATAATAATAAATGCTAGTTTCTTTGTATAATCAGTAATAATTCTGAGGGGATCATTTGCCCTTTATAACATATTACTGTGTTAATACCCTGATAGACATTGCAATTTTTTTTTTAGGAAAATTAAGTTTTTAATCAAACATATGAAATCATTAATCCTATCACATCCAAATGATTATTTTTATATGTGCTATATATATGATGTGTAACTGAATAATATCTATTGAAAATAGGCAAGATCAGAAACCTTACATGGAGAGAGAGAGAGAGAGAGAGAGAGAGAGAGAGAGAGAGAGAGAGAGAGAGAGAGAGAGAGAGAGAGAGAGAATGTTAATCAGAAAATGCTCACAAAAAGCCTTGTACTAACCACATATGGATATATTCAATATAAACCTTTAGACTCTGAACCGAATGCAAAATTATAGGTGAATTTCGTCTTAGGACAGAAAAAATTCTATAGAAATTAACAAAAAGCTTCCTTTTGGAATTTAAATTTAAGAAAAATAGTTTCTTCTTATTCAAATACATTCTGAATATCAACGTGGAATTATGAGTACAGAACAGAGAATATGTTGAGAATAAAACACTGAACATGATTAGATGTGTAATGAAAAATATTATTACGAAAGAGTAGGTGAGAGAACAGAAATAACTTCAAGAGTTCTAACACCACTAACGA
This sequence comes from Palaemon carinicauda, assembly GCF_036898095.1. Lineage (NCBI taxonomy): Eukaryota > Metazoa > Arthropoda > Malacostraca > Decapoda > Palaemonidae > Palaemon > Palaemon carinicauda. The sequence goes on along the minus strand of NC_090764.1, from coordinate 50,078,602 downwards.
ATAAAGCACATTGTTTCATCCATGACCAATATAAATGAAGTTAAGTGAATATATATAAAATGGATTAATTTCTCTATAAATCAACAAACGGGGAACTTGAAAAAAAGAAAATGATGTCATGCATGATGCCATTCAGTGACGAGGCGAGACTACAGGAGATTTTCTAACGTCTTGTTGCGATAAGGCTTAGATAGACACAATTAAATTGGGAGAAGTATCCAGAAAACCTTCCATTAGATAGCCAATGTATTGGGGATGTAAAAGAAGCTATCTTGATTCGAAGAGTGTGAGAAAGTGGGACATGGGAAATTTTCAAATAACAGTATGTTGGATAAAATAGGACTTTCATCTTTACATGAGAACTGGCAAAATGAAAATAAATCCAAAGAAGACCTAGAGTATAGCTGCAATTTACGATAGGCAACGCCCTATTAACATTTAGACAAGATAGGCTTAGAATTTTGTTTGTGGTAGAGTACAGGAAACGACCCTGCCTGGCAAGCTGTGGGACGAGAGTTCTAGGTTCGATCAAGCTCTATAGTTTCTAGTAGTGTCTGCAACCTCACCATCATTGTGAGCTAGGGATGGTAGGTTTTGTGGGTTTGGGAATGTATACACTATAGGTCTACCTGCTGAGTCATCAGCAACCATTGCCTGACACTCCCCCGCCCTAGCTTGATGGACAGTGGCTTGGCACTGATCATATGTATGTGGTTAAGTCTAAGGCATTATCCTGTTCCTTGCCTCTGCCATTCATGAGCGACTTTTAAACACGGTGGCTCCGTTGGTATGAATATTATATTCGTTGAGAACGAAATTCTTAATACAAATTTGATATAACAGGTCTTAATCTGCTTCAGTCTGTAGGATAAGCAAATCCAAAACAAACTTGCGTCTAGTTTTCGAAACATTGTGAACGTTACATTGAAGAGTGTAAAACGAAGTCAATTATCCTGGTTTAGGCATAGGCTATATCCTTCTTGAATGGGTTTGAATGTTATAAATCAATATTTCTAACTGATCTGTGAAGCTTGTATTTAATTTTAATGTTTGAGAAAAATGATGCTCTTAGCAGAGCCTTTTATTATTTTCTTGCTTACAATTGGTGTTTTGCAAATTGGCGACTGCCCTAACCTAATGTGAGTTTTTCTTTAATTAAACAATATGAA
>NC_090764.1:50062433-50072433 GCF_036898095.1 Palaemon carinicauda | reverse complement strand
CTTCAAAGTTCTAACCAGGTAAAACTGATTTTCATAAAATTATAATTTTACTTTAGTACTATGATTAGAAAATTATTATTAAAAATATAGTTATAAATCATGTTGACTCCTAAAAAGCCTTTATTCTTTAAATGATTTTTCCCCTAATTAGCTCATCTCGAAAAAGTCCTCTTAAGTAATATGTTGATCATGTTTCATCAAATTCTGTAATTTATTCTTAAAATAAAACCCCATAAACAGACATCGCTGACAAAATAACTTTATTCGACCGAAAACTTGAAGAGACAACGAAGTTAGCCCGCATTGTCCTGGGTAAGAGTTTCACACAAGGGGACCATTCATAATTTTAGGATGATAGTCTTCGCTAATTACATTTTCAGAAGTCACATGTCACCCGAATTCAGTGGAAGGATGACGGAGAGCAGTTTTGTAGATTGATGCTTGTAATCTCCAGAATGCTTATGGTCCCAATCATACTCATTTCAAAACTGCTCAAGTTCCCTAATTTTAATTTCGATATATGATGAAAGGCCTTTTCTTGGCAATAGTAGGTTGGCCAGGGCACCAGCCGGTCGTTGAGATACTACTGCTAGAGAGGTAGGGGGTCCTTTGACTGGCCAGACAGTACCATATTGGATCCTTCTCTCTGGTTACGGTTCTTTCCCTTTGCCTACACAGACACCGAATAGTCTGGCCTATTCTTTACAGATTCTCCTCTGTCCTCATACACCTGACAACACTGAGATTACCAAACAATTCTTCTTCACCCAAGGGGCTAACTACGGCAATGTAATTGTTCAGTGGCTACTTTCCTCTTGGTAAGGGTAGAAGAGACTCTTTAGCTATGGTAAGCAGCTCTTCTAGGAGAAGGACATTCCAAAATCAAACCATTGTTCTCTAGTCTTGGGTAGTGCCATAGCCTCTGTATTATGGTCTTCCACTATCTTGGGTTAGAGTTCTCTTGCTTGAGGGTACACTCAGGCACACTGTTCTATCTAGTTTCTCTTTCTCTTGTTTTGTTGAAGCTTTTATTGTTTCTATAGGAAATATTTATTTTAATGTTTTTACTCTTCTTAAAATATTTTATTTTTCCTTGTTTCCTTTCCTCACTGAGCTATTTTCCCTGGTGGGGCCCCTGGGCTTATAGCATCCTGCTTTTCCAACTAGGGTTGTAGCTTAGCATTTAATAATAATAATAACAATAGAATTGTTAATGCTGTGGTCTTCAATGTAACTTGTTCTTTTGAAGATCAACTCCTCTTCCATCTCCTTATATGGTAATGAGTAGTTATAGTTTTGGCTCAAGAATGCTGTGCGTTTTATCTTATTCATTTGTTTGTGTGGTTATGTGCAAAATTTAGTTTTTCAAACAGTTTGTATACCGATGTATAATAATACTGAGCTTATATCCACTTGTCAGTTTATTGCTGCATTAACTGTCACTCTAAGAACTTCTAAAATAGGAAAAATAGCATTTATTTGAGATTTATATTATCCGATTTAGTTGCTGTTGGTATACTGACATACTTTGTCTTGTTTGTGTAATAAATGAGTAAGTGCGGATGATATCGACACATACAGGAAGACATAGTGGAATGTGGCCTGTTAATATGAGCAATGGAACGTAATAGGATATTCATATCTAAAGGTAACTAATGTCCATTAGTCCAATACAACACTTGATTATCCCAGTAGTAAGGAGAGTTTTGTTATAGAGGTGCTAAAGTCAAAGGAAAATAATTAACAACTGATTTGCTTTAAGACAGACTAGGAATTGGTCTTCACCCACATTTCTATCCCTGAATTAAGGGAATTGTTACCTTGATGCATCTGCTCCATTTCCATAGAAAGCATCTTCTTTTCTTCCCACAAACCTTTCTCCATAGCTTTCATCACTTTATCACGCCAGGAATTATAAAGAAACGGAGGAGAAAGACCAAAAATAGATAGCTGGTCAAGTGCTAAGACACATACAGTATATTGGTTGTTCCAGAGTAATGAGATTTGCCTTTTCAGAAATTTGTAAGATTTTGTATTTGCAACCATTGTCTCGTGGAAAGACTAGCCTTGAAAAGGGTAAGGCTCAAGTCTTTGAAAATCCAAGGTCAAACCATTTAAACTTAATAGTATGTAGATTGCATTTTTTTGGAAACAAGATTTATCATAAAATTTCTGAATTATGAGTTAGGGCGTTTTACGAAAAGTTAATAAACTAATAGATTAATGTAAGGCATAAAGGATTTTAAGGCAGAAATATCCTCCAGACTGAATATTTATTGGTAATGATGGTTGGAAATAATGATTAACGATAAATTTGAGGTTAGATGATTATGGAGAAAGGAGCATGATGTAAATGGTATGAGATCAGATAATGGAGAGCCATAAGTGTCACTCAATAGTAAAGGGAAAGCCAGTGTTCATTCAACAATATGCATGAAGCAATTTTTTCCAACTAATTATTAGTTTTAGTCACAACTGTAAATAGGATTTCGCTTCTTATGTTCCAGAGTAAAGCATCTTACCCTTTAAATTGGATTCCTCTATCATATTCTACGATGAAGCATTTGTGATGAAAAGAATAAAATGGTTGACGTTTGCGAAGGATATTGAGAGACATGTAGCACATAGGAAACGACCCCCCTTTTAGGTTATATGTTGATGATAAATTTCTAAGAGGTTTTAGTATGTTTTCGTGTTAAGCCAATCGGGAAAATTGAATAATATATATATATATATATATATATATATATATATATATATATATATATATATATATATATAAAATATATATATATATATATATAAAATATATATATATATATATATATATATATATATATATATATATATATATAAAATGTATACAGTGTATATATATATATATATATATATATATATATATATATATATATATATATATATATATAAAATGTATACAGTGTATATATATATATATATATATATATATATATATATATATATATATATATATATATATATATATATTTATTAAACTACTTCCCATCTGACGAATGAACATTAATATACATATATACACACAACTACATTCTTTCAATGTTTATACTTATCTCTATAATCTTTCACCATTCAAGAATTGGATCTATCGTTTATGAGCAAGGTTAACACCAAACGTTTCATCTCTTTGTAGGTCAACCAATATTTCGTAAATTCAAATTTACATTTAAAGTATATCTCTTTCATAGTGGTTCATGCATAAGTAGATTTTTGGCCGCTAAAGTTGAATGAAATGTAATCTAGATGCTGCAATCAGTGCATTATAATCCCTTTGTGGGATACTGTTTTTTTTATATGTTTAAGCGCACGATGCAGATTGCATATCGTACGGTTTAGTCACGTTACCTGGGTCCATTACAGCTACCGTAGACACGAGAGCCATGACTGTGACTTGTTGCATTCTAATGTTTAATCCAGTAAGAGCTAATTTTGCAGTCCAACAGTTGATTTGGATCATGATTATGTTAGCGAAGAGGAAAGATGATTTTGCATTGGTTTTGATATTTGAAAGTTTAACGTATTGTTAATTAACACCAACTTAATCAGCAAATGTTTGCTATCTCAGAAATAAGTTATGTAGATTCTATTGAAATTTTCAAAGCTGACCTCTTTTATCATTTCGTTATTTTTATCTCTCTCCTCGCGCAGCAAAAGCTGTTTGGGATCTGCTCCGTGACTTGTCAAAGTTAGTGAACAGATATTACACCATATGGTCATGTGGCTAAACTAAGGAAATATTTCGATGTCGGAAAAATCTCGATCTTGCAGAGGTATGGTCTAATGGGTGATTGCTTTCAACGTTCTCTCTCTCTCTCTCTCTCTCTCTCTCTCTCTCTCTCTCTCTCTCTCTCTCTCTCTCTCTCTCTCTCTCTCTCTCTCATGACGATTAGCCAACCGGCAAAAAGTTATTGGGTTGGTTACTCGCGAATTTTGGAGATTGGTGTTAGCAACACTTAAAAGGCACCAGTTCGTAGCGAAACATTGTTATTTTTATGTTTATTTAGAATCGGTAATAATTGGTTCGCTGATTATTTTCTTAGTGCTATTGATAAATTCAAGACAGTCTCTTTAGATCTTAAAGTAGGATGCAGTGATATAAGGATTAATAGTAGTAGTAGCTAAGCTGCAACCCTAGTTGGAAAAGCAGGATGCTTGCTAGAAGCCCAAGGGCTCTAACAGGGAAAATAGCCCAGTGAAAAAGGAAATAAGATAACAGATAGAATAGTGTTCCTGAGTAATAGAGAACAAAATGTTCCAGTTGATAAGCACTGACCGGAGAGAGAGAGAGAGAGAGAGAGAGAGAGAGAGAGAGAGAGAGAGAGAGAGAGAGAGAGAGAGAGAGAGAGAGAGAGAGAGGAAGTTCTTATGTATATTTAAACTCGTGAGTATTCACTGAACCTTCTTAGTCTATAACGGAAATGTAATTGCCATAAATTGCTTTTCCTTTTACTTCAGAATCATAATCTCGAAAGAATCTGGTCTTTTGCGTTTATTTAATTATCTGTTTACTCAGTTTTTAACAGAGGATCTGCTAACAATTAGTCTTCAGAGAAAGTAAAGTGAAATGCTGTTCCTAAATTCTAAATGCTTTTTTCGTTATTTCCTGAAATTCTTTTACCGTGTATTTTTACATGTCATTGTGGTAGAAAACCTTAATTGCATCTTCTTAATTGCCTTTTTTTCAGTTTCTTATATTCAGAAATGCATCACTGATATGATAAAATTAATGAATAGAGTGATCAGAATGTATTTGCTTCGGGAGAGAGAGAGAGAGAGAGAATATTTTATACATAAATTGTATTGTCTTCCAACCTGTTTCACCCAATTGGAGTGAGGATTACCCCGTCAACTCTGTTTAGGGCCTTTAGCTTAAATGGCTCATGTCGGATCTCTCTCTCTCTCTCTCTCTCTCTCTCTCTCTCTCTCTCTCTCTCTCTCTCTCTCTCTCTCAACTACAGTTGCAAACCACCCGGTCGACTTACAGCCATAGAATAGAGGTACCTAATTCTCAGACACTGGAATTCAGGTAGCAAATTTATACCGTCCCTTGCGAGAACTAAACGCTTATTCCTCCCTACTATGAAGGCAACAGAGTGAGAGAATACAATCAACCAAAAAAGTTTCTGTTTCTGAAAGAAAGACACACAATGTTGTTAAGGAATTGGTCCTTTGTACTAATGCATTGCTCCTGGTATAAATGAAGATTTATCTGATAAGTGAACCGTTCATCATTGCCTCAAATGACTGAATAAATAGTATAACACAATCTCCCATATATTTTTTTCTCTTCACCTTCAAATTCTAATTGCAGATAATAGGGTTGCCCCTCAGATACATGTCGGTACTGAATGCTGTCCCCGTCCCCATAGCCTGGCTTTTCATCCAGTTTCATAAATCCATTCCAAGGATCTTTTTATGATTACTAAAGTAGGAATTATTTATTCCCTTGCTTTGTATCTAGCCAATTTCCGTTTTTTCTTAATACAGATATTCGAAAATTAGTAATTTGATATGTAGCTTTTCATAATGGTGCATATTTGTAATGTGATTTAAAGTTTGTGTTGGCCTAGCTGCCTATTATTATTATTATTATTATTATTATTATTATTATTATTATTATTATTATTATTATTATTAAACACCAAGCTATACCCTAGTTGGAAAAGCAGAATGCTGTAAGCCCAAGGGCTTCAACGGGGAAAATAGCCCAGTAAGGAAAAAAGGAAAAGTGGAATATTTTAAGAGCAGCAACAACATTAAAATAGATATCTCCTATGTAAACTATAAAAACTTTAACAAAATAAGAGGAAGAGAAATAAGATAGAATAGTGTGTCCAAGTGTGCCCTCAAGCAAACGAACTCTATCTACAACAAACACTGCCTACAAAAATATACTAGGGGTGTTATCTTGCCAGTTCCAATGCGCGGGACCAATGAATATGTAACTATTAAAAAAAAAAAAAAAAAAAAAAAAACGTGACCCATCGTGTCAGGCGTCAGAGTCCTAATTGACCTAAGGGTGGTCGACCTAACTCACTTTTACAGCCTGTTCACATACTTCCACCCACTGATATAAGGAAATCCCACTTCATTTCACTAATCTACGATCTTGTTTCACACTAGCACCTTAGAACTAATATTCCTACAATGATGCTATCTGGTACAATGGCATGCATTCTCACTAGCCTCCCATGCATCCTCAAGTCTACTGCACTTTTACCCCTGCATCCAAACTTCTTGCCATCTTATGCTACTAGGCTGTATTCTCCCCAACAGCTATCAACTAATTGCAAAGCCAATACTGTGTTGGACATCCTGTGCCAACAAGGACCCCTGGCCCCCTTCCCACTACCTTGACGTCAACTAGTGTCAGAGATCTAAGAAGTGTATTAACCGGTTTGGAAGGGTGCCTGAAGGAGCAGCAGCCCCTTTCTAATTGCTTACATAAGTACACCATCACTATATGAACTCTGCCACTCTACACCTATAACAAGTCCTAATCAGCTTTGGCTCCATGTAGTCCCTGTCATGTAAGGGTCTCGACATCTGAAGCATTGACCCATCCCCAATCCTCTTCCTCATCCAATCTGATCATCATTTCATTCGTCATACCAGTTCTTTCACTGGCCTATGATAGCACATATTGTGGTCACTACAGTGATGTTGATCTTGGAGACACCACTCTTAATCCTTGTTTTCACCAACTCTGACACTATGGCACTGCTATCGATATGTGCTCTGGAAACCCCACTACACATATGTCTCAACTTGACAATCGTTTCCAATCCTTTTCCCTTGTACCCAGCTAGCCCGGCCAATCTTGATTTTTTCGTTGGTGAAAATGTCCACCTGCTCCCCACTCTACCTCAGCCTTGCTAACTCGCCACACACTACAAACTGGCCTCATTATCTTAGCCCAGTCAGTTTCACTCATCTGCAGGTACAGGGCTAATGAATTTCCTTGTCAGTAAAGGGATATGAACCTTGCCACATCCTCTATCCATAGAAACCTGACTTCTAATTTGGCTTTGATTAGCCTGTCTATCAGAGCCTCCTTACTCTACGGGCTCATTACTTACCCACCAAATTTGATTATTCCCACATTGGTATAGGTCTAGATTGCTTGTGGTGTTAGGCCTACTACCAATTTGTTTTGACTTGCCCTTGCTACCTGAAGTCACTCTATCCAGAGTAAATGCTGACTCCAGAAATGTACTATGTCTGAAAAAGAGCTGTTCCAAGTATCAACATGGCCTATCATGTCAGGCGCGAGACTCCCAATTGACTGAGATGACTTGACCTAACTCACTTCAACGATCTAATAGTTGTAGTTTTCCATATTCCCTAATCTATTCGACAGGATATCATATAAAATTGTGGGATTACTGTATGTGGGTTACTAAAATAAGTAGCTTTCCCCAGAAGTTTGTAAGAAAAAGTAAATTAACAAGTACCCTGGTTAAAAATGGATCCGTAATGGACAGTGTTCCCTTGCGCAAATATGCAAAAAGGGCTTTTAGCAATAAAACTAATTGTTTTTATTTTAAAAATTAAAGCATGAAATATGGACATTCTCATAGCCAAAAGTTGTTATCTGAATGACTAAAATTCCAACCAAAGGTCGTGATTAATGCCCCTTAAAGAACAAATTAAAACCCTCAACATCAGGAAGGAATACAGAATAGTAATTCACACGAGAGGAGAGAAATATATTAACAAATTAACTTGTATTTTACCTTTGAGAGAGTTATAGCTGGAGTAAAGGAGACAAGAAAGGAGGAGGAGGAGGAGGAGGAGTTACTGGTTGGACTGTGAATCTCCCTACATTAAAACTTCTGGTAAAATATCACTTCTTTCCCTTGAACAGTGTTCACTATCATTAGATGAATCACTTAATTTACACCTTTTGAACACTGCTGTCTTTTTATTTTACACTCTTACCTTCAAATTTTTCCAGGAACTATCCAGAGATGACTGTTTTATCTTTTTCTTAAAAATTGTATGAAAATCTGACATCATATTGTCCGTAAAAGATTCCCTGATTGTCCTGCTGAAGCATTGACTGGATGATATGTTTCTACAAAATCTTCCCAGTTTCCCACATATTCAACATATTCCATATTTCACTCGAAGTTAGAACTTTTCTACCTCATCATCAGATTAAATCTGCTCCAATACCTCTTGGTGCTTTTCATGCAATTCCATCAGCTGTTTGGTCGTCAGCTCCTCACTATTTTTCTCTTGCAGATCGCTGATGATGTCCCTCTCCACCTCACCCCCCTTGCCTTACCCAAGGATACAATTCGAATTTCGCAAAATCACGTTCAGCAATGCATTGAGGCCAAAGTTTCCTCCATATAGAATTTAAGGTTCTCTCGGTGACCCCTTCCCAGGCTTTATCTATCATTTTGAGGCAGCTGATAATGATGAAATATACTTTCCCAAACTCAGAGGATGAGTTTGGTCTCTTTTGTGACCTAGAAACTGCCATTGTGTAAAGTTTTTTTTTTTTAAAGTTTAAGATCACCTGCTGATCCACGGGTTAGTGAATTATAGTGGTGTTGGGCAACAAGAACTTGATCCTGATAAATTTTAATTCATCTTCAGTGGCTGGTTGATAGGCTGGGGATTGCCCATAAGCAATAAGGGTTGGCTGGGAGGTTCTCGTCCAAAAAGTACTGTCACACCCCAGGACCAAAAACCTCATTAACTCATTCCACAAACAAATGCATGTCACCCAATTATTTTTGTTTGACTTGCACATGAGATTAAGTTGCTTTTTCAGCGCCTTATACTTTATAAAGAAGTGTGGATTCTCTGAGTAATACACCAGGAGAGGTTTTATTTTTCCATATCCGCTGCCAGCAAGGTTAGACTGTGTTTTTCATAGGCTTGTGACCGGAGATGTACTTCTCTTGTGTAATAATGAAGGTCCTGGTTATCTTCCTCTAGAACACTTGCTGCAGCAAGCTAAGGAAAAACAAGATGGCGTAAAAATCATGTGAACTGTTTGGGTTGCATATGGGTAATGCAGCACTGTTTTCTGCACATTACATGCAAATATGGTGAATATTTTTGCTCGTTGACTGATACTGTGTTCGTATATCGATTTAAGTTCCGTTTATCTTATGCCAATTTGCTTGTGTTCTTAGTTACTCATAAAACGAGTCATTACTGTGTAAATAAACGGTGTAGCATATGCATTAACTGTCACTCTATCTTTTAACTTAGTCAGCATTGTTCATTTCCTCAATTGTTGGAACTGTCAAGTCAGCATTAGTCATTTCCTCAACTGTTGGAACTGTCAACTTTTGTAGGATTATCTTAATTGATTCAAAACTGTAGGTTATCAGCCTTTTCAGTAAGATTGTCTACTTTTGGATCAATATCCTGGATAGAATTCGTTAACAGAGGCTTTCCCAATCAGACTTTCCAGGTCAGTGATTCTAACATTTGATTCCTCAATAACTATTTTTCGATGCTCAAGCTTATTCTCATTGCAGTACTCCTCTCAAAGTTTTCCTTTCTTTCTTTGATAAAAACACTTCTTTTATACAATCAAGGCAGAGTCACGTCATTTGCTTTATATTTTCCTCACTAGTGGTATTATCCCGTACACTTTTTGCCTTGTCCTTTCCATAATTACACGTAATGGAAATAATTGTTCCCGACATGTTATAGTTTCAATTAAACTTTTATTTTCTACATTAGAGTACTACAGTACTGATTTCACTAAGAAAAATTACTGCAATCGCTCAAAGAGAGAACGAGAGCACCGTTAGCACGTCTGCACTTCAATGTAACATGATAACTATTGTAAGATAAATCATAACCAAAATAGTATTTTTACAACTGGAAAATCATGTTGAGAGTGCAGACCTCCGCCGCGGCGGTTATTTCTCGAAACTAGCTTGCCATCCCCAGAATCAATTTCGACCGTAGACGTGTTTGAAGTCTGTGTGAC
>NC_090764.1:50018131-50061933 GCF_036898095.1 Palaemon carinicauda | reverse complement strand
CTCGGCTTCGATTCACGGAATAAAGATAATTACCATAGTATGATACCTTGAATGCCATTCACCAAGATGGCAAGTAACAGACCCAGGGCTGTAAATTCCAGACTGACTGAAGCAATTGTTGTTCTTGCCAGAAGAAGAGTGAAGAGCTCAAATCACCATGTGCATAACAACCACAAAAACATAATGGCTACACTATGTGACTGATATTTCCCTCTTCCATGCAATAAATGAGATGCTTTTTGTTCTGGGTCCATCACTGTCATCAAGGCAGGCGGGAGTGCAATGGGCATGACTGAAGACCTATCAGTACTGAGATGGTGGATGGTAGCTGGTCCTGAAGTCAGCCACTTGGGTACACAGTATGAGGCAAGAAGTGGGATCAAGGGGCTTCTAAACACACCATCCAGCATGACCAAACAGAACGAGCACAGTGTTCCTTGAGAGAATATAAAAGCTCTCACAAGGCATGCAAGATGTGAGCAATCTTCTCCAGGCTGAGAGTTGAGACCTGCTTTTCACTTGATGCAAAGAACATTGCTCACTAAAGTTTTTTCAGAGCTGGTTAGCGCACACTTTGAGAAAGGAAATGACAATTTCCAGGAGTTTATTAAGAGACGGGGAAGAAAAGAAGAATCCACCATCTATGAACAAATCAAAAGGAACAGGGTTGACTTTTTACTACAGGTATCAGTATCTGTTGACTCTTCAAAGCAAACAATCGTCTGTTCTCCAAGCTGTTCATATCATGCCAGGGCAGAAAGTGTGACTTGAAGGAGTTCTTCCGTCATGAGAACCAATCACAGACTTCTTCCCTTCAATGATAGCTGAAAGCTCCACACATGTCAAAAATCCCACCTCATTACTATTCTTGAGAGCCAAGTTACAACCCTGGTGTAGCATTAGTGGGTGATTGGCCCTCGTGAATTTCAAACACTTTTGAAGAGTAAGCAATGCTCGATGTACTTCTTACAATACAAGCACACTCTACCAAATACAAGAGAGCAGGCATTGTTTTTTATTTCTACTGGCCATTTAGTATGAAAGCTGAAACTAGATCAAAGCGAGGATGTGGGGTGAAACTCAGGGTGACAAGGAAAGGAAAAATTCCTTAAACTTGTGCTAGACTAAGAAAAGATAATTTGGACAAAGCTTCCACCCATTGCAGAGAGTTGCCGGTAGCAGACTAATTGTAGGTGCAAGTCGGAATGCTGCAGTCGACGAGAATGCTACTGTTTTGGTCTGACCTACACAGCGCTGTGCGGCTACAGATACGAGGTTTAGAGTGTACTATTTCAGGCAGCAAGATGAATAATATGTGGCAATTAAGTATAGTCTTACTGCCTATATGTACAGTATACAGCTACACAACCGAAGAAGGAAACAAAGAGTTAACTCATTTTTATAACCAAGCGTTCATTTTCATAATCGTTTCCCGTTCGCAATAGTAGACAAGCAATCATTAGCGAATGCTTATCATCTTGGGAGTCTGTGCGTGAGGAAAATATTTGTAATAGATTGCCTGACATTATTCCCATGAGGATAAACAACTATATATTTATATATATATGTATATATATATATATATATATATATATATATATATATATATATATATATATATATATATATATATATATATATATATATATATATATATATATATAGTTTGCCTAAGTATATTATACCAAGAAAATAATGACGTCTTTTAAAAGATGAAATTGTCTTTATTCTAATTGTTTTACTGGAATTTGCGTGTTTTATTATTCCCATAGGCCTATGTATTACAAAGAATTACACATGTTTTAATGAATTGTTGCTGTCTACTATTTACTAAACAATGTTTTTTTGTATTATCAGTCTTAATCATTGTCTATTACCTGGTTCATTAATGTCTTTAGAAAGTTTCGTCTTTTGAGATTTACTTATTATTTAGTTAGCCCCGACTTGTGAAGGTTTGAATGTTCAGTTTGGCCCTCGCCTTACTGTTATATGTGACTTGAAGTTCGCACTTCTGATTTTATAATTCTTATTAAGCTTATAGGCCTAAAAATAAAATGATGAAGAGACTGTGGAGAAATTTCACAAATAGCAACTTTATGCCCAGATAGACACCTTTATTAAGTTATAAGATTTGATGCAAATATTTATTGTTGCCATCTGACATATAGCCATGCCCTAGTATGTTATAAAGCCAAGACTACAGAGCCATATTATTATTATTATTATTATTATTATTATTATTATTATTTGAGATACGTTTCTATTGTAGAATCTGCACATTACAGCTTTGGGTTAATATGTCTGACCCTATTATAGACTTCCATTCGTGAAGAAAAAATTAAATAATAGAGGTAGAATTAATTATAGTTTTATTTATTTATCATCATTTCTTCTCCCTGAATAAACCCCACGAGAGATTGGACCTACAGTATATAGGCAGCTTTGACTATAACCTGAAATTTGGCTTATAATGATTTGTTGCAAGTTTCGAAACCACGACCCCAACTAACTTTTGCTTTATACACAAAACGACACAAGCAAAATTAAATAATAACTTTGAATTCATAACCCAAATGCATAAATTGTTGTTATTAGACAACAGGACTAAGCTTGAATTATTTTCCCTCTTGACGCCCTCTTTCCCACTCAGTTCCAGGAATCACGGTATTTAGAGGGATTCGGGCTACATTACCGTATTTATTTTTTGTTCTGAAATATTCTAGCACGATTTCTTTAACGATCCAATATTTTTCAATGATAGAATTTTTCATAGCAGTTGACCACCGTTGTTTCATACGTACACATATCTCCTAAGTGAAATATAAGGTTTATTACTAAGTGGCAACTTACGAACAACGCTTGCCCAATGCAAATATAAATAATTATGAGAGAGAGAGAGAGAGAGAGAGAGAGAGAGAGAGAGAGAGAGAGAGAGAGAGAGAGAGAGAGAGAGAGAGAGGAAGAGGAGAATTCAACACCAGACCACAGAAAGCCTGTTGCTGTTTTGCTGGATAACCGGGGGACGTCATTGACAGGACACTATCTTTCTATCCTGCCTGTCTCGGAACCCCAAACCGAGAGGTAGTCCTGAATCGGAAGACACCTAAGAGGAAGGATCCTCAACGGAGTCGATTTCTTAGGGCTTGACCCGACCCAGGACTCTCGGAAAACCCGAGTCTCTTTACTTAAGGTTATCCAGGACGATACAGACATCACTGCCATTACTTGTCGGAAAATATTCTCTATTTAAGAAGACTCAAACATTTTATGTAAAGTTTATAGATTTGTTGATAAATTCATAATTTTTTTATACAGTTTGATAATTAAGAATTTAGTTGCCTTTCATAATAATCATCATTATAGCTATTTATGAATTTTGAATATTCTTCTAGCAAATAGATCAGTATTTTGATGGCCATTGGTAGGCACCCATTGATACTATTGCGAAAGTTATTGGGTCAGATCCCTCTCTGGATAAAGCACATTTTCCCTTTACTTAATTTTCGAGTCAACACAATATGAATCTCTTTATTAAATTTTAAAGGACAAAACTGGATAACACTATTCCTATTTAAATATGATTTCAAACAAATAGTTTACTTATAAAATCATTGATTAAAATTTTGTTTTAATTTCCTGTACAAAAGAGGAAAATCAAATAAATAGATTCGAAGAGTAGACTCGAGAAGCCGACCCTGTTATACAATGGGAATAATGAGGTTGAAAGATGCAGACAGTTACTTGAATTGCCGCCCGTTGAGATACTACCGCTAGAGTGTTATGGAGTACTTTGACTGGCCAGACAGTACTATATTGGATCCTTCTCTCTGGTTACGGTTTACTTTCCCTTTGCCCACACAGACACCGAATAGTCTGGCTTATTCTTTACAGATTCTCCCCTGACTTCATACACCTGACAACACTGAGATTACCAAACAATTCTTCTTCAGCCAAGGGATTAAATACTGCAATGTAATTGTTCAGTGGCTACTTTCCTCTTGGTAGGGGTAGAAGAGACTCTTTAGCTACGGAAAGCAGCTCTTCTAGGAGAAGGACACTCCAAAATCAAACCATTGTTCTCTAGTCTTGGGTAGTGCCATAGCCTCTGTACCATGGTCTTCCACTGTCTTGGGTTAGAGTTCTCTTGCTTGAGGGTACACTCGGGCACACTGTTACACTGTTCTATCTAGTTTCTCTTCCTCTTGTTTTGTTAAAGTTTTTATAGCTTATATAGGAAATGGGTAAGTACATATTTCTAATTCGGATTCTACGCAGTAAAAAAAAAAAAACGTATGATTTGACATCAAGAGCATTCGGATAAGGGAAGTCTTTGCCATCTTATTGCGAAATGCAATATTTCTGTAAATTCAATAGCATCCTTTTTTATTAAAAAGAGCAATCCCCGACGAGTCTGTGTGCTAATTTTGGTGTCTAGTTCCGGAAATGGAAGATTCTCCGGAAATTTTTTTTATATATTCTCCACTATCAATAGAAGCATCAAATAATGATTACCAAAGTATTTGAAAAAAAAAGAGGATAAGTAAAAATTATCATTAATTAAACATAACTGAAATCTGTTGGTGAAAATTGATACCAAATACTTAGAAAAGATAAGTAATTGACAACAACTGCAATAATAATAATAATAATAATAATAATAATAATAATAATAATAATAATAATAGTAATAATAGCTATAAATTCAACTGAATGATAAAGCAAGCAAAGAAGTAAAATTTATATTAAGCAAAACTTGAAGTACTCTTAAACTGTGCATGAATATCGCTCAAAAGAAGAAAGAAACGAAAAGATATTTGTACTTTGGCCGACTATGGCCAATCCTCAGCCTATACAATACATTCCTCCCAAGAGCTTGACTTTGACATGTTTAGTTTATTAAATTAATCCCCAAAAATACATCATTTCACCATGCCCGCAAAGTCCTTCGCCATTACTATCAATATTACTAACAATGGGATTTAATTTCTGTGTACTGCTTGGCACAACCGGGTTCAAGTCCCATTGATTTCGATCGTGGCGTTAGATAATTGAATTTCAGGATATCAAAAATTATTTCTAGGGTGGGTGTAAGTAGTGTGGAATGACCCTCAAAGATCCTAGCATTTGGCATAATGGTCTAAATGACACAGACAACTGCTAACAATGTGAGCCTGTGCAAATCAAACTAGGCTTCCAATGGAATAGTTTAATGAACAATCCTTTTTCAGAGAGTCAAGCTTTATAACAGAGGACTAGGAGAGCCCATTTAATCCAATTTTGAAAAAGCGAAAAATCATACATCTTAGCATTTTTTTAATGAGTCTTTGGAAAAAAAAAATAAGATCTAGATGGAGGTTTTTTATGGTATGCTACAAAATTTTCCATCCACTGTCATGAAATACTTCTTGTTGCTAATTATTTCTGGACTGATCCACCATCCCATTTAATTCACCATGACTACAAGTAGAAAGGCGAGAGAAAAACAACAGGGCAGAAGAGAAGGAAAGAACAGAACCTCTGTAATATATATCTACGTGGAAAAAAAACAGATCAATAACATACTCGTAAAAGTTAACAATTACTACAGCAGAGTTAGGTAGTTCAATATTCGACTGGTCTCGCACTCCCAGACACCTGTCGTCCAGAAAGGGGTGAAATGGAAATCTCTCTCAAACACCCGGACATCCATCAATTTATATGAGTGACTGTACCTAATTCTCACAGACACTGGATTGCTGTAGATTATAGCCAACAGTTCTCGTTGGCATGGGCCATTCCCTTGGTCGGCCCGTAGGTGACACTGGAATGCAGGTAGCATATTTATATCGTTCCTTGCGAGAACTAAACGCTTATTCCTCCCGACTATGAAGCTAACAGAGTGAGAGAATACGATCAACCAAAAAAGTTTCTGTTTCTGAAAGAATTTTCTGAAAGAAAGACACAATGTTGTTAAAGAATTGGTCCTTTGTACTAAGGCATTGCTCCTGGTATAAATGAAGATTTCTCTGATAAGTGAACTGTTCATCATTGCCTCAAGTGACTGAATAAATAGTATAACACATTCTCCCATATATTTTTTTCTCTTCACCTTCAAATACTAATTGCAGATAATAGGGTTGCCCCTCAGATACATGTCGGTACGGAATGCTGTCCCCGGCCCCATAGCCTGGCTTTTCATCCAGCTTCATAAATCCATTCCAAGCATCTTGCCATTCCTAGAATCAATTTCGACCGTAGGCGTGTTTGAAGTCTGTGTGACAACCATGTGCGAACCTGGGGTTAAGGTTATGGTTAATTTCATCAACCTTGTACTTGACCTTGACTTTTGACATAGGCCTTTCAAAATTGAATCACTTCCACATCTCAACATAACAATTAATCCCAGAAAGTTTCACTACTCTACGAGTAAATTGTGGCCGTGAAGTTGTTCACAAACAAACGCAGACAGACAGTGGTGGAAACATAACCTCCTCCCAACTCCGTCGGCGGAGATAATAATAACAGAGAAGGCTGCAGTAAAAAGAAAATTAACAATACAGTATTAATTGGTAAGTTGAGGGGAATTTTAAATGATGTAAAAGATTCAGACTTAGTCAAAGAAATGAACAATATGAATGAATGTTAAATTGAAGAATCAATGACAAGCTTCAAAATGTTAATGGCTGGATTTAAACCACCATTATTAAATTAAATCACATACTTGTATAAGCTAAGTCAAAGTCAATACTTCAGAACACTCATCTGAGGTATCAATCAACTCTTCCAAGAAATTATACAATAATACATCATTATACAGTACATCCAAACTAAACGCTATCAACAAACTGAATGCTACAACATCTAATACAAGCTTTAAACCAAGAATATAATACACCTAAAGATAGTTTTCTAAATTACAAACACAAGTATTTTATTTAATGCTTACAATGCTATAGTGATCATTTTATTCTACAGCCTAATCATTACTGTCTTCCGAATGGCTTTCGTAATAATAGTATTCTTTCATTATCAGTTGCTGTCGAGTCATGCTTAAGTCAATTTCTGGTTGTTGTTGAACAGTCTTTTTCATAGTATTCGATGGAAATGATTTTCTCTGTTATTTTGACTCATGAGTGTTGTATTGAATCCATCACTTCCAGGCATTCTAAGACATTCATCTTTTTCACTATAATTTATTATATTTTTTTCGGCTTGTTTATGTTGAGAGAGTATTCCTGCTTTTCCAGTTTGGATTCGTATTGCTTTATTTGCTTTTTCTAATCTCTAGGTAAATTTAATGCTATCATTTGCAATAAATAAATCCTATGGTCTACTTTTTCTATGATTGGGTATATGCCTGTCTAATTTCAGACTTTAAAATTTCAGTTTAGTAATGTAGCTTCAGTCCATAGATTATTTGAATATATATATATATATATATACTGTGTGTATATATATATATATATATATATATACGTACATATATACATATATATATATATATATATATATAGTCCAATA
The DNA here is from genome assembly GCF_036898095.1 of Palaemon carinicauda. Taxonomy (NCBI): domain Eukaryota; kingdom Metazoa; phylum Arthropoda; class Malacostraca; order Decapoda; family Palaemonidae; genus Palaemon; species Palaemon carinicauda. The sequence goes on along the minus strand of NC_090764.1, from coordinate 50,054,433 downwards.
TTGTACTTCGTTTTGTCTGCAAAATGTTTCCTTCTTGTTGTTAAGTCCACCTGAAGTTCAGTCGTTAAATAATTACTTACAGTAGGCTATACTTTTGTCTTTTAATTCCCATGAGCGTTTTGAATGTGTGTGTAAAGGAAATTGGTCCAAAATCCTTAAATGTAGATATTTTTTGTCAGATTTTTTTTATATATACAGTATATATATACTTCAGGTCTATCTGCCCTTGTGGCTATATTGTTTTGTTGATTTTCGATTTGATTTCGTCTGATTCTGGGGATTTCCATTCTTTCATTTTCCTACTTTGTTTTTGTCTTTAACAACTACAATTTCTGTTTTTAGAAAAGGTGCTTAGTTTTGTATTTTCAACCAAATTTAGTCTTCATTGCAGCTTCTATAGGTGTGTAAACAAGTAAGTCGTATACAATAATCGTTCCTTTAAAACCATATTATTACATACAACCTACATACGCACAGCCATATACTGTACTATATATATATATATATATATATATATAGATAGATAGATAGATAGATAGATAGATAGATAGATAGATAGATAGATAGATAGATAGATAGATAGATAGATAGATAGATATATATATATATATATATATATATATATATATATATATAGTATATATATACACTTTGTGTATATATATAATATATATATATAATATATATATATATATATATATATAGAGAGAGAGAGAGAGAGAGAGAGAGAGAGAGAGAGTCTTGCTTCACTAGCAACGTTGCGTTGCGTTCTACGTTTTCAACAAAGAAAGCCTATAACGCACCGATGTAAATATACATTATTCAGAGGAATCAAATAAGAGGTATATGCAATGAATGAACTCTGTTCAATTAAAAAGGGATAAATGTAATCACTATAATATCATCGAGAAGTTTTGTACTTTAATTTTGATACCAAGGAAACAAACTCTTGCCCTCTTTGCCTAAATAATTTTCACGTTGAAGCTAAGAAAGGGTGAATGTCATATACTGAGGCAATGGTGAAGTACAGCCCCTTAAAAATTCCATGTGAAGTATTGTATTATTGAAACACTGTTTACACCACTGAACATTCGATTTGGATAGAAACCGGTTGTTTCTTGCAATATTTCAAGGTCAACGACACCGATGCGCCAAAGATCAGACGTTAAAACTTGCCCCTTCCTTACTCTTGCAACGCGAGCTCGGTCTGCATTCTATTCCGTTTATCAAGAAAGTAGCTACTTTCTTTGTCCATCACAATCTTGACTTACCCTGGTTACCCATCATTATAGAGTTTTCTTTAGCAGTTTTATTCTAATGCAGAAAAAAAAAATACAGTTGTGTTAGTTATTTTTATTTGTTCCAGTTCTGGAAGATGTAGTTCAGGAAACTGGTGATCGATTCTCACAGAAAAGTCGGCTTATTTGAAGGATGAATAATAGTATGGGCAAAATATCAAAGTATTTTTAAACCATTTCTCCATTGAATACTATAAAAATAAGAAAACAACTATAGCTTCTTGATAACTCTCTCTCTCTCTCTCTCTCTCTCTCTCTCTCTCTCTCTCTCTCTCTGCTACTACAATTTAAAATGTTATATATATTATAACCTACCACTGATTGTCTTCTTGCTTGTTCCAATTATTTACTAAAGTTCATTTACCGTCTATAATATAAATCCTACCATGACCGGCATAAACTAAAGAATTTTCCTCGAGACTTTGACGTAAAAAATAAAACTCGAAATTTTCAACTAACGAATCATAACATTAGTACTAAAACCCAAGAGATCATTTCTAGGAAGGTGGGAAAGACGGTTAATGCGGGGAAGTTACCGGCGAGACTGGAATTGTTACCACAACGTATTTCCCACAAAACGGTGCAACCATTTCGTGTATATAATGCAGGTTTGTCCTTCTTGGCCAGTCCAGTCCCTTTGAGAGAGTCCCGGTGTGAAGGTGTGTAATACGGAGGAAGTGTCTTAGGTATTAAGAGTGGAATGTGTCTTATTTGTTTTAATCTACGTACTAAATTGTTTCAGCATGTTTATAAGAAATTTCGTTTAGAATTATTTCATTTGGATTATAAACTATTATGTAAACACACTTTTATGTGAAAGTTTATCTAATATATATATATATATATATATGTGTGTGTGTGTGTGTGTGTGTATATATATATATATATATATATATAAATGTATATATGCGTGTACAAGTATATATATATATATATATATACATGCCGAATATGTATAAGTATACTGTATATGCACATGTATGTATATACGTATAAATATCTAAATATATACATATGTATATACTTACACACACACACACACACACACATATATATATATATATATATACACTTATTCATGCAGTTTATGTATAAGTATATATACACATGTATGTATATACGTATGAATATTTAGATATATACGTATATATATATATATATATATATATATATATATATATATATAGTAAGCAAACGACATCTTAGTGGCGTCCAAAAGTCGTAGACAGCATCTCTCCGGACAAACTGAGTTCAAGATAGTTTTCAGGATACCGGGAAAACTGCATTTACGTTTTCCCATTTATCAATTAGTGCCGATACGTCTTTCAAATCACTTTTTCTATATGACGTTCAATCAGGACTAGGTTGTTTTAACAGTGGAAATACACTTTATTATAAAGTCTATAGTGATTAGAATTATAAGATACATTAACGTTTGGAAATTAATTAACGGATATTCATAAATGAAAATTTTAAGATTCTTTTAAATAAATTTCGTCTTATTATTAGAGCCACGAAAGGAAAAGTGAAAAGATATGATAGGAGTTTAATACTTTTGTCTTATTGGGGATATCGTAGAACTCACAGCTCATAAACTAAATATTTCTGAGAAAATATCTTCAATTTTGTGCGTTATATTTTTTTTGATAATTTAAAAAGAGGAATTATATATAAGATATGCTTTCCTATACATATCTATAAGTAGTATGTACACATGTATGATTACATGAAACTAAGTAGACTACATTCTGAAATGGTTTAGAAGGAGAGATAAACTGAATTAGAATAAAAAATAATGAAAAAAAATATATTATGGAAACTATCCTGAGAGATAAATGCGACACGCATTAACCTTGACTTTATTGTCCAGAGAGGAGTAATACACAATAAACCTTATACTGGATTGTTGAATCTCGTCCGGGGTTCAAGGGCAACATCATTACTTAAAGTCGAGTAAAGTGCAAAGCAACATTTTCTTAATATGATGAGACGATCATCCAAGACATCTTAGCTTTGAGGAAGTTTTGCATTAATAAAAAAATGAAAATTCTTTACATAAAATAGTTGGTCTATCATAAAACGTTGGTCAGAGTATAAATTTTTGAAACAGATCAAACTAATATTCCAGAACATAAGGAAGAATTTGACTACTTCCTAACCATGTTTTTACGGATTAAGAACATATCAAATAATAGTAAATGTCCAAAGCCAAATAAAGCCATCATTGAATTCATTAAATAAACTATCAGGAAAAATATCTCAAACATTTCGGGTAAAATTTATGTAAAATAGCATATACTTAAGATTCTTGTGGGGGCTTGGAGGACTGAAATACATAAAGAAGCATTTATTTCGGTCATGAGATAATCATAGTCTCTGCATTCACTTTAGAACACGATAAATTAATAATATGGGAGGGAAGAGAAGAGGGAAGTAAGATTCATAAAAGATGAGTGTTTTTTTTTTTTTTTTTTTTTTTTTTTTTTATTAAAAAACATATTTCTTATTTTCAAAAGATGCGTAATGATATCGGGTTTCCCTTCGTCAAATTCATCATTAGCATCCCCTCTTACGCCTATTGACGCAAAGGCCTTTATTCTAAACTGGAATAAAAGAAAGAAATATGGAATATTTGGTGTGCTCATTCTATTATTAAATATGAGCAATTAACTTCAGAAAAATTGTGACCAAATATTAAAAAAAAACTCTAAACTTTACTTTAAAACCTTGTGATTATTTTGATGTTCAAGTGAATCTCTTATTTACTTTAATGACTCTGATATTCTCTGTACCCCTAAGAGGATTAGTAATTTATTTTATTTTTAGAATAATTTCTGTCACACCAAGCAAAGTGGGTTTGATCATATTTACTTTTGTCTGTCCATGGGAATTGTCTAATTTTAGAAAAATATATCTTTATCTAAAGATTGGCAATAGAAGGGTTTCTTTTAGATTTATAATAAAACACTTCCAAGAATGATTCAAATAACAATGAAAGCTATTAACGAGGTATTTTCTTAGCATGACATAAAAACATAATTTTAGAAACAACCAAAGAACAATCTTTTTTTTTAACAGGTGCAGATATTAACAAAACAAAGAACACGCTCATCGTTCAACAAGATGCATCTTGCCCTCATAGTTCTGACATCTATGGTGGTCCTAAAGGAATCTATGGCATGGAGTCCTTATCAAAATAAATATTACCATCAACCCCCTCGTCCTTATGGTCGTCCATACCGTAGGCCTTCTTACGGAGTAAGCGGAATTCATTCAGGCAGTGCTATCGTGCCCTTGGGGAACGCCCATGGAAGTTCTTTTGGTGGGCAGCCTGGTTTTGGAGGAACTTCTGGCTTTAATTCAGGTTTTGGAGGTATCCAAGGAGCAAACGTCGGTGGCATCAACCCTGGATTTGGACATATTCATGGAGGAGCTATTTCCAACACTGGTGGTATCACCGGATTCCCAGGAAGCAGTGTTGGAGGTTCTGGTGTTTTTCCAGGAAATATTGCTGGAGGTTCTTTTCCAGGAAATACTGCTGGAGGTTCTTTTCCAGGAAATACTGCTGGAGGTTCTTTTCCAGGAAATATTGCTGGAGGTTCTTTTCCTGGAAATACTGCAGGTGGTTCTGGGGAATTCCCTGGAAGCAACTCTGAAGGTCCTGGATCTCAATCAGGGAGTGGAAGCGGGGTCGATCTTGTTGACATAGTTAACGTAAGACGCCCCAAAATATAATCTCTCTCTCTCTCTCTCTCTCTCTCTCTCTCTCTCTCTCTCTCTCTGACAAAATAATGTATAAAAACTTATATCAATAAAAAAATTATAAACCATGTTATTTTATCATCCTTCTAACATGCGAGCACATTGGTAAGATATTAGCTCAATTATAGTGTATTTTGATTCGGTTGCCTGTACACAGAAATTCTCTTTGTCAATCTTGCGGAAGCTCATTAATATGGTATCCTGGTTGGCAAAAAATTAGAATAAAGAAGTCACTATGTTCAGTAATTGTTGCCTTAAACAGATGGAAGTTTCAGATATGATATTATTATTATTATTATTATTATTATTATTATTATTATTATTATTATCATTATTATTATTATCATTATTATTATTTGCTAAGCTACAACCCTAATTGGAAAAGGACGATGCTATAAGCCAAGGGGCTCCAACAGGGAAAATAGCCCAGTGAGGAAAGGAAACAAGGAAAAAAATATTTTAACAGTAACAATATTAAATAATTCTTTCCTATATAAACACTAAAAATTTAACAAAACAAGAGGAAGAGAAATAAGATAGAATAGTGTGCCCGATACCCTCAAGCAGGAGAACTCTAACCCAAGACAGTGGAAGACCATGGTACAGAAGCTATGTACTAGTAACTAGAGAATAATGGTTTGATTTTGGAGTTTTCTTCTAGAAGAGCTGCTTACTATAGCTAAAGTCTCTTCTGCACTTACCAAGAGGGAAGTGGCCACTGTACAATTACAGTGCAGCAGTTAACCTTTTCGGTGAAGAAGAATTGTTTGGTAATCTCGGTGTTGTCAGGTGTATGAGGTCAGAAGAATATGTAAAGAATAGGCATTTTCCATTTGGACGAACTGGATGTACTGATTGGCTATCGTACAAAATTTATTGTATTTTTATTACTTGTGTGTTCTCAGAGATAAAATATATTGCCTGAGAACCTTTTAAAGAGAAGAAAATAATGTGAAAGAATAAAATCTTAGGAAAATTTAAAGGGTTTTTAGAATAGTATCAGAAGAAAGAGGAGAGATCTAAATCAAAGTTAATTCTTTACAATTTCATTATATTTTTGTTTAATAAATTAGTCATTAATCAATTCCATATAAAAGGGTAAAAAACATAACATATGACACAAGGAAAAAGCAGTTCATGAAGTTACAATGTCAAAATTAAAATGCAATATATAAGAATGATTGCAGCAATAAAAGAACAATTTCTTATTGAAGAGATTTACTTTCATTTCCATAGATTTACTGATACTTGAATATTTATGAAGTCTATGTAGCTTTAAAATCTTTAAAGTACATTGTTGCGGTTATCCTTGATCTTACTCCTTTACTACAAGACATGACTTTTGAGTCCATTAATGATTTTTAGCTGTTGTCAGTCGGAGTTCCCGTAAACCTATCGTAATTATCTCATCTGCTGTATGTCCTGTTTATTGTTGTCTGAAATAAGTCTAAAAGCAAACTCATGATATCCCCTTAGAAAAGTTTAACTTGTTTCGCATGAATAGATTTGTTGATTTCCGTTTTAATATATAGTGTACGCGACCCGTCAAAAATGACAGCTAAATATTTAGGTTATTTGTTTAGAAGACCACGCTCTCCAAATACTGCCAAATTATGCAAAGCTATTGTTTTCCTCTATTACTTGTTCATAATTTAAAACAATTCGCCACATGGAAAACAAGTTAAAATTATGGAAAAAAATATAGAATGAAAAAATAGCCTGGTCTCCTCACTAAACGACCAGGAACTGACATCGTCAACTTAGTTGACCAAACAGTTCGCGATGCCAGCGTACATGCGATATATATTCAAAATTAAACACTCAATTAGAAATAGAGTAATTAACGATTTCAGTTCCAGGTCGTTTGGTGAGGAAACAGGCTAGTGTTTTTTTTATAGAATTTTATATTTCCTTTTATAATTCTAACTTGTTTCCCATGTAGCGAATTGTATTAAATTATTAAAAAGTAATAGAGGAAAACAATAGCTTTGTATAATTTGGAAGTATATGGAGAGCATGTTCTTGTAAATTAATTCCATATTTAGATAAACACTCACACAGATTCAACCCTTCCCACCATCCCACTTTCTTAAATACAACACGGTAGTTTGGGCAATTTGTGGGAGATTGTGGTTTCTGAGTTTACATCTCGCGGTACCCCTCTCACCAGGGTAAGATTACTTCCTCTTCCTCCTACCCCAGGGATGGGGAGAGACCTATTGGTCATACGTTTGGCAATGCTGATCATTGTGACAGTAAAGAAATATGTACAGGATGTATGTATGTATGTATATATATATATATATATATATGTAATTTATATATACTATATATTATATATATACTATATATATATATGTATATACTATATATATACATACATATATATATATATATATATAATATATATATATATATAATATATATAATATATATATATATATATATATATGTAATATAATATATATATATATATATATATATATAAATATATATGTCTATATCTAGTCTCTTGTTCTTTATTAGATAAGGAACATGAGGAGGCAAATTCTGATATGACCATTAAATTGCTTTAAATATGTAACTCTTTTGGGTCATTTGCCCTTGAAAAATAAGATTAATAATCAAAATTATAATCTTAAAGTTTCAACACTTCCTTTATAGATCTGGCAAGGAGTTCTATAGGAATTTATTTGTTTGATTCTTTCTATACCTTGTGCAGCAAAATCCGAGAGCTGCATACATTGATGTGCTCTGTAAAGCGATGATTTAAGGACTCCTCCCTTGTAGCATTTTGGATACATACTCTGAAATCTTCAACTGTTATCGTAGTTTATTTCTTCGGCATGAACTGATGCGACAAAATCGTTTATTGCATCTGCTGATTAGACCATATAGGAAAGGAAGCTTCTGAAACTTTTCAGTTTCAATAGTAAGTTTTACATTATGTGTGGGACAACTGTTGAAGGCTTTCAGTAATGACAAACCAATCACCATCATAGCGCGCTTACAGTGAAGCTTCAAGGCAGGATATTGTTCAAAGATATCATCTAAAAGCCCATATCATCATCATCAACAGCCGTTACTTGTCCACTGCAGAACAAAGGCCTCAGCCATATCCTTCCACTTGCACCTGTTTATGGTCTTTCTATGTTAGTCCACACATGTAAACTTTCTTAGTTCGTCAATCTATCGTCTTCTCTTCCTTCCTCTGCTTCTTTTGCAATCTCCAGGGACCCATTCTTTTATTTGCAACGTTCATTTATTATGTGTCATTCTCATTATAATATCCTACCCATGTCTATTTCTTTTTCTTACATGTTAGACTATCCTCTACTTTAGTTTGCTCTCGTATCCAATTTGCTCTTTTTCTCTCTGTCTATTAATGTTATTCCCATCATTATTCTTTCCAAAGGCTTTCGTAAGGCTTCAAGTTTCTGATGCATAAGTTAATACGGGTAGGACCATCTTTTCTTTTTGGAGAAAATGGCACATTTAGCTGGTACAAATTCCTTTGTTTATTCCAGTTGTATTTCATGTGCAGTCATCATTTATAGTATGGGTAGTAAATTGGCCAAGGCATTAGCTACCCGTTCAGAAACTACCACAATACGGTTATTGGGCCTTTTGACTAGCCTGATAGTGTTATAGTGGATCCCTCTTTAATTACGGCTTATTTTTATTTTGTCAACACATTCACCGAATAGTCTGGCCTATTCTTTACAAATTCTTATCTCTCCTTATATACCAAATAGCAGCAAGATAAAACAAAAATTCTCATTCACTCAAGGTGTTAACTACTGTACTCTAATTGTTCAGTAGCTACTTTCCTCTTCGTAAGACTAGAAGAGAAACTTAAACTATGGTAAATCTGGGAGGACACTCCAAAAAACAGACCATTGTTCTCTAGTCATTGGTAGTGTTATAGCCTCTGTACCATGGTTTTTCTCTGTTTTGGGCTAAAGTTCTCTTGCTTGAGGGTACACTTGGGTGCATTATTACCTCCATCAACGAAGTTGGAAGGAGGTTATGTTTTACTTCCTGTTTGTATGTTTGTTTGTGAACAGCTTCCTGACCACAATTTTAATCGTAGAGTAATGAAACTTGTAGGGATTAACTATTATGTAAAAAGCTGGAAAATATTAAACTTTGGAGAGTCAAGGTCAATGGTGAAGGTCACGGTCAAGCAAAATGTCCAATTCATCTATTCAGCCATAAGTTTGGACATACAGTAATTGTCAGAGACTTCAAACTTGGTTAATTTTTGAGTGTATGAAAATCGACGCAAATTAATACATGGTAAGGTCAAAGATCAAGGTCAAGGTCGAGCAAAAGATCGAGAAATAAGCTGCCGCGGCGGAGGTCTGTTCTCTACTAAGTGTCCTAGTTCTATGTTTCCTTATTTCCTTTCCTCGCGGAGCTATTTTCCCTGTTGAAGTATCCTGCTTTTCCAACTAGGACTGTAGCTTAGCTAGTAATGATAATGATAAAAACTGTGTTTTTGTAGTATATATTCTTTGTAGCTCAATTAGGGCCTCTTTTGGATGTCTGAGAGATGATATAATATATAAGATATAATAAGCCAGTAGACTGAATTTATCTCATCTTTTCAGGACATATCCTTCGCTATGGTCTTGCAGAGTTGCTTAGACACATCAAATTCTACAGTTTCAATTTGAGAGATTATTGGTATAAAAGTGTGTGCGTAGTGTGAATGTGATATTTCAAAAGCACAGAATGCTTCAATTGAAATAGTATCTCACACACAAAGCAATTACAGTTTGAAAGTCCCCTTGCTCAGTCTCATTACTTTTTTATATGTAATTTCACAACGGGTTTCCTTGAGAACTTCTTCAACCAAGATCAGGAACAATCCGGCTCAAACCTGCTGTGAAAGGATGAGTGTAATGTACTGGGTGGACGAGACACATGTCCGGTTATATCGGATTGTGTACGTCTCGGTATTTTCATTTTCTATTTTGCTACTTGCAAAATAAAATCAAGTAACTGTTTTTCAACTTTTCAATTTTTTTTTTTTTTTTTGTATAACTTATAGATAAGTGTAGGTTTACAACATCCAAAACAAGCCCAAGTATTCCAAAATACAAAGGGAAACTGCTATTATGCATTAATATATCGGTAAAATTTTAAGAATTAATCTTTGTATTATTTCCTGAAATTTTTATTCTGCGGTTATTCATTGTTATTACTTTCAGAGTGAAATATAGACATCTTGATCATCAATTTTCCTAATTGATTATGATACTCAAAGAGCTCATTTCCATAAATGAAGTTCATTTCCCAACTATTTACCCCATAAGCTGGGAAAACCACAGCCCCGAGGTTACCAATTTTCTCAGTTTTAGTAAACGTCAGTTTCAAACCTGGGGTAATCCCCCGAATTAACTCCCTCGAGTCACTTCAAATGTGTTTAACTCGGTGAAGCTACTTGGGAGGTTACCCAAGGACAAAGAGGGCGAGTCATTGAGTGAGTCATGTAATACGAATATTTTCTAAGTGGTGATCACGAAGCGTGAAATCGATTTTTTTTTCTTTTTTTTAACATGTTTGGATACATGGATATTGTCTTCCACATTAATAACCATTGCTTCATTTAGGACTACCCGATACCCATTTCAGTTCTAAACTTGTAATTCATTTTATTATATTTTCTTTTTTCTTTCTCTATTTCTTTCTCTCTTTCTTTCTTTCTTCTTTCTTTCTTCTTTTTCTTCTTCTTTTTCTTCTTCTTTTTCTATTTTACTCATTATTGTTGTGATGCTGGAGAAGAAACTGCCATGCCTTAAAACAAAAAGGTAAATTATTTTACTAATTTTTTTTTTTTTTTTTCGAAATCTGCTTTTTCTCAACCAACCAAACAGGGACTCGGCCAGAGTTAAAGGGCATATACTGGACTGTGCCTTGTGTTTCAAGGTTACCTTGCCCAGTCCTTGTCATCTTGAACGTTACCCAACCTTTTACTATCGGGTTGTCAAGCGATTGTTTCAAGAAAAATAGATGGGGTTTATCTTGTATGCATGAAACAGTTATTTGAAATTTTTTATTATAATTAGTTCGATAAATTTTCCCTTTCTATGTAGACAATTTCAACTACTATAATTTATAATTTACCTTAGAAATATATAGCCGATAATGGGTTGGCTTAAGGTCTATGGTAGGGTGACATTATCCTAACACATAAATCCTTCGTGGGGAGAGTACCTTAGAACATTCCCCGGGGAAAGTACCGAGAAAACTCCAGACTGACATACCTGTGTTAAATGTTATTTATCCTATTGTACAACGTATTAGGCTCAAATCTCTAGTGTTTCATCCTTTGCATTTACGATCTAGTTATGCAGTTGTTTCCATGGTTGAATTTCATCGATCACTAAACGCCCAAAGAATTCTTTTTGAAGATATAAAAATTTTTCTGGATATCTTGTTGGATGAGATATAAGGAAATGCCAAAGAGCAATGTCACAGAACAGGTCTCTTCAGAAATCCTAACACAGGGCGCAGTTCTAACTCGATATGCAAGTTGGTGTTCGTGAGTCCGTGCAGATTAGGGAAAACTATATAAGGCTTGCAACTCTCGGCTACCTTTGACACGTTAATTAAAGCCAAGCCAGGACCCGCTTAAATAAAAGCATGATGCACCTGTAGCAAGTTGTCCCATATATATGGGATGATGAATGAAGTTCAGAGCAGACATCCACCGAAGTTTATATATATATATATATATATATATATATATATATATATATAGTGTGTGTGTAGTTCTCTCTCTCTCTCTCTCTCTCTCTCTCTCTCTCTCTCTCTCTCTCTCTCTCTGTATGTATATATATATATATATATATATATATATATATATGTATATATATATAATTTATATATAATTTTCATTGAAGGCAATTGTCCCAAAAGCGTATACTTGCAGAGATTGTTTTTAGGTTGGACGGGATTATTATTATTATTATTATTATTATTATTATTATTAATTGCAAAGCTACAACCCTACTTAGAAAAGGAGAAGGTTATAAGCCCATGGGCTCCAACAGGGAAAATAGTCCAGTGAGGAAAGAAAACAAGGAAAAATAAAATATTTTAAGAACAGTAACAGCATTGAAATAAATATCTCTTATATAAACTGTAAAAATTTTAACAAAGCAAAAGGAAGAGAAATAAGATAGAATAGTGTGCCCGAGTGTACCCTCAACAAGAGAACTCTAACCCAAGACAGTGGAAGGCCATGGTACAGAGGCTATGGCACTACCCAAGACTAGAGAACAATGGTTTGATTTTGGAGTGTTCTACTCCTAGAAGAGCTGGTTACCATAGCTAGAGAGTCTCTTCTACCCTTACCAAGAGGAATGTGGCCACTGAACAATTACAGTGAAGTAATCCTTTGGATGAAGAAAAATTGTTTGGTAATCTGTGTTGTCAGGTGTATACTGTAAGGACAGAGGAGAGTATGCAAAGAATAGGCCAGATTATTTGGTGTGTGTGTGTGTGTGTGTGTGTGTGTGTGTGTGTGTGTGTAGGGAGAGGGAAAATGAACCATAACCAGAGAGAAGGATCCAATGTAGTGCTGTCTGGCCAGTCAAAGGACCGCATAACTCACTCCTCTAGCGGGTGTATCTCAACGGGTGGCTGGTGCCCTGGCTAACCTACTTCTTACCAAAGTCTTTTTATAGTTTATTTATGAAAAATCTATTTTAATGTTGTTACTGTTCTTGAAATATATTATTGTAATTGTTCATTACTTCTCTTGTAATTTATTTTTATCTTTATTTCATTTCCTCTCAGGGTTATTTTTCCCTATTGGAGCCCTTAAGTTTAGAGTACCGTGGTTTTCCAACTAGGATTGTACTTAGCTAGTAACAATACCTTAACGTGGTAAAAGAGTTTGCGTATCACCATGACTAGCAAAGCTTAACTCGTGAGGGCCACCCATACTTGGTTTGCTGTAAGAGATCAGACGAAAATCTTCCAACATCACCAATCCGCCAAACCCCAGATATGAATTGACCTGTCTAAGGCCTTTGTCCTGCAGTGAACTATAAATGGTTGCAATTTTTCTTATTTTATGTATGTATATATATATATATATATATATATATCAAATAAGCCATATATATTAACACATTAAAATCTGGATTATATATATATATATATACATATATATATATACATACATATATATATATGTATATATATATATATATATATATATATATATATGTGTATATATATATATATATATATATATAAAACACTTTTCAAACTTGCAGCAAAAATATCTTTTTATAGTTTATTCAGTGTTTTTAGTGTTCTTAAAATATGTTTATGTAATTATTCATTACTTCTCTTGTAATTTATTTATTTCTTTATTTCTTTTCTTCACTGTGCGATTTTTCCGTGTTGGAGCCCTTGAGTTGATAGCATCCTTTTTTAAAACTAGGATTGTAGCTTAGCTAGTAACAATACGTTAACATGGTAAAAGTGTTTGCGCATCACCATGACTAGCAAAGCTTTACACGTCAGGGCCACCCATACTAGGTTTGGTTGCTGTAAGCGATCAGACGGAAATCTCCCACCTTCACCAATGTGGTGATGAAAACTAGCCAAACCCTAGACATGAATGACCATGCCTAATTCCTTTGTCCAGCAGTGAACTAGAAGCGGCTGTATTTTTTCTAAGATTTATATATATATATATATATATATATATATATATATGCGTAAAACTCACAGGTAAACTTGATGCTCAGATGCAGAAGAACCACAGGGAAAATAAAAATCTGAAATATAAGATTAAGTCCAGACTAGTTTCGTGATACTTCTTCAGAGGACTGAAGAATTATCATGAAACTAGTCAGGACTTAATCTTATATTTCAGATTTTTATTTTCCCTGTGGTTCTTCTGCACACACATATATATGTATATATATATATATATATATATTATATATATATATACACACGTTATATATATATATATATATATATATATATATATATACACACGTTATATATATATATATATATATATTATATATATATACACACGTTATATATATATATATATATATATATACATATATATATATATATATATATACACACACACACACACATATATATATATATATATATATATATATATATATTTATATGTATGTAGATTCGAAAATGGATGTCACATGGATTTTTAGACGAGCAATTTGGAATAAAATTATAAATGTCTGTTCACAAAACTGGTACCGCAGTAGTTTTGTGCTATAAGAATTTTCCATGGTTACAGGTATGTATCATCAATTAGTAACCGAAATTATAAGATAAATTTCTGGAAAAATGATACGTTAGTTGCAATCAAACCAATATACTGTACACTAAAATTATCAGGGTAAAGGTAAGGTTTGATTTCTTTCATATTTCATATCTGAACTTTTTCTCAGCTATATATATATTACCAATTCAAACATTTATATAAAATTTCATGACCATGGCAGTTTGTGGTATGTATATATATATATATATATATATATGTGTATATATATTTATATATATCTATCTATATATATTTTTATATATATATCTATATATATATATATATATATATATATATATATATATATATATATATATATATATCCCTTTCTGAGTGGGGAGGCCTTATCGTGATGAAAAAGGTTTGTATATCGCTATGATTAACAAAGCTGCACTAGTCAGGACCTTCCATACTAGGTTGGGTTGCTTTGAACGAAAATATCCCACCATCACCAATTCACACTGGCCAGCATGGCGATGAAAACTGGCCAAATCCCAGACAGGAATACGGACATATCTGAGGCCTTTGTCCTGCAGTCAGTAGTGGACTGAAATGACTACATTTGTTGTTGGTATTGTGTGCGAGTATATATATATATATATATATATATATATATATCCTACGCCTATTGGCGGAAAGGATTTCCCTAGTCGTCTCTATCTTGAGCGTTTGATTTAATATTTCTCCATTCATCATCTCCTACGTCACGCTTCATATTCCTCAGCCATGTAGGCCATGTCTTCCAACACTCCTGGTGCCTTGTAGAGTCCAGCTAAACGTTTACTGAACTAATTTCTCTTTTGGAGTGCGAAGAGCATACCTAAACCATCTCCATCTACCCCTCATGGCTTTGTAAATCTACTAAATCTATTGGAAATTGTTTCAATGTCATACCAAGACTCATGTCCATAGAGTAACACCGATCTCACTAAAATGATGTATAGTCTGATTTTTATATGTAATTTCAGGCGATTTGATTTCCAAATTTGACTTAACCTAGCCATTGTCTGGCTTGCTTTTTCAATCTTTGATTAAACTCTAATTGTAAAGACCCTATATTGGAGATCATAGTTCCTAGACACATGAAGGATTTTACCTCATTAATCCTTTTTCCTTCCAATAACATTTCTTCTTTCATTGTAGGCTATACTCCGTTCTCATCATCTCTCTTTCTTCTATTTATCTTGAGCCCAACCTCGTGTGATATTCCATGCATCCTGGTAAGCAAGCATGTGTGTATACCCATCAATAACAAATGCAGCCGTTTCTAATCCACTGCAGGACAAAGGCTTCAGACATGTCCGTATTCAAATAGGGTTTTTGGCCAGTTTTCATCAGCACGTCGGCCAACTGTGGATTGGTGATGGTGGGAGACTTTTGTCTGATCGCTCACAGCAAACCAACCTAGTATGGGTGGCCCTGTACAATACATCTTTGGTAATCGTGGCGTGTGTATATATATATATATATATATATATATATATATATATAGTGTAATCTCTCTCTCTCTCTCTCTCTCTCTCTCTCTCTCTCTCTCTCTCTCTCTCTCTCTATATATATATATATATATATATATATATATATATATATCTATATTTAACTTTCATTGAAGGTAATTGCTTTAGTGGCGTCATATGCTTACAACTGAAATCGTCGTATAGTCTCAGGTGTAAGCCTTTGGTCAAAGAAACGATGATTATTATTTTTTTTTCATCTGTTCTGTTCATTACAGCACTGTTTCGACAGAACTATGTCTTTATCAAGTGATTTCTAATTAATATAGGTTTACGATTCCTTTCATATATGAGGTTCTACAAAATTATGATTGATTATTTTGAAAATTTATTCCATAGAAAACTAAATTAAAAAGTTGAAAATTTTTCAGTTCAAAGATTCTTAGATTACAAAGAAGTTAATAGCTGATACACATTATATATATATATATATATATATATATATATATATATATATATATATATATACATATACATACACGTGTGTACACCCTCAGACATACGTACCATACATGCAGACTTGCACCACAGCAGAGATTATCCGTATCGCACTCTAGCAGAGGGCGATTGCGCTGTGATGCCTCTACAGAAACTTTAACGTCTTCAGGTTAATGAAACTAAAATAAGAATACTTTTATTTTAGATCTTACATACAATTTCAGAGTCTAATAATAGTGTTAGTTTGATAACAATACTTTAAGAATCTATTTATTTAAAAGCCATTATATAGTTATCAGGATTAGCTGTGTCTTCAGCAAGTGAACTAGGTTAACG
Source organism: Palaemon carinicauda (assembly GCF_036898095.1). NCBI lineage: Eukaryota > Metazoa > Arthropoda > Malacostraca > Decapoda > Palaemonidae > Palaemon > Palaemon carinicauda. The sequence goes on along the minus strand of NC_090764.1, from coordinate 50,037,751 downwards.
AAAATACAGTAAGAATACTTTGATTTTAGATGTTATATATAGTTTTTATTATTTTAGATGTTATATATAGTTTTTATTATTTTAGATGTTATATATGGTTTTATAATATAATGCTCCTATGGTAATGGATGGTTGAGAATTATTGAACTAGATTGGTAACAGGAAATTGGCTAACCTAGCTTACGCTGATGACGCTGTCCTTATTAGTAGAACACCACAGGAATCGCAAAGCTTGCTTACCAGATTGCATGAAATATCTCATGAGGTTGGGCTTAAGATAAGTAGAAGAAAGAGAGATAACAAGAACGTAATATGCAATAGAAGATGAAATATCATTGGAAGGAGAAAGGATTTAATGAAGTGAAATCATTTAAATATTTAGGAACCATGATCTGTAATACAGGTTCTTTAAAATTTGAGTTCAAAGAAAGATTGATAAAAGCAAATCAGACAGTGGCTAAAATTTGGAGATCAAATCGCCTGAAATTACATATAAAAATCAGACTACAGTTATATATCAGTATAGTGAGATCTGTGTTGCTGTATGGACATGAGTCGTATGACAATGAAACAATATCCAACAGATTTAGTAGATTTGAGAACAAAGTCCTCAGAAGAATATTGGGTGTTAAATGGCAAGACATAATTAGAAATGAAACTATAAGAGAGATTACTCGAATGCCATATGTGGATGAGATCATGGTGAGGGGTAGATAGAGATGGTTTGGGCATGCTCTTCGCATTCCCCAAGAGAGATTAGTTCACCAAACTTTCAACTAGGCTCCACAGGGCACTAGAAGAATTGGAAGACTCAGACCTACATGGCTGAGGAATATGAAGCGTGAAGTGGGAGATGATGAATGGAGAAGTATTGATATAAAAGCTCAAGATACAGGCAACTGGCGAGATCTAACCGAGGCCCTTTGCGTAAATAGGCGTTGGAGGAGATGATGATGATGAGGTTAGGTTAATGAAAGTAACAGTAGCATTAGACTCTTAAATTGTATATAAGTTCTACAATGAAAGTATTCTTACTCTAGTTTCATTAACCTATTTCAGTAGCGGAAGACAATAGAACTAGATACATCACTGCGCCGTCACAGCTGATCCTGATAATTGGTCCTCGAGGGATGACAAGGGCAAGACTTTTGTCTTATATTCGACGAAGGTAGAGGAAAAACGATCAATTCACTTAAGTTCTAAAACAATTCATTGATTTTTAAGAATTTCAAGGATTTTTTACTTTGCTTGGGGGAAATATCTCTCTCTCTCTCTCTCTCTCTCTCTCTCTCTCTCTCTCTCTCTCTCTCTCTCTCTCTCTCTCTACCTTTATTACAGTATAGTTATTTGCCTGTATGTCAGTTTGAGGTTTAAGGTTTAAAGAATACTCATGAAAGGCAGAAACAATGGACAGTGACATTGCCCTAGAGGCTTGGAAATAAATGTACAGTATTCCCAAAATAGTTGTATCGGTTTTAGGAAAATTCGCCGTAAACAAGTTTGCCGTAGGAAAACTCGCCTCAGGAATTCTCGCCTAATAGGAAAAATCGCCGCAAGACAATTTTGCCGTAAAACAAGTATTTGTGATAAAAACACTTTGGTTTCTGAAGTACATTTGATTTTGTTGTTGAATTCTGCGTCTGTTTGATAACGCGATTTTAAACCGAGATCCACAATGTGCCTATAAATATTCTTAGCCATATGAAATAAACAACCTGTTACTTTTATTGTTGGAAATACAGCACAAAAGGCGTTAATACTTGCTTTTTCAAAATCGACCATCAAGGTTTCGGGTTGTAATGATGGGCGTAAGTCCTTCAAGGCACTGAAAAGTCTGCTGTAAGTTACTTGAGATTTGTCAGGTAGCAAGACAAAAATACGTGGTATACTAATATTCTTTATAACAATATGTAATGTGAACAATTGGTTGGCCCGGGCACCAGACGCCCGTTGAGATACTACCGCTAGAGAGTTATGGGGTCCATTGACTGGCCAGACAGTACTACTTTGGATCCTTCTCTCTGGTTACGGTTCATTTTCCATTTTGCCTACACACACCGAATAGTCTGGCATATTCTTTACATATTCTCTGCTGTCCTCATACAAATGACAACACTTAAGATTACCAAACAATTCTAAACCCAAGGGGTTACTGCTCTGTAATTTTTCAGTGGCAACTTTCCTCTTGGTATGGGTAGAAGGGACTCTTTAGCTATGGTAAGCAGCTCTTCTAGGAGAAGGACACTCCAAAATCAAACCATTGTTCTCTAGTCTTGGGTAGTGCCATAACCTCTGTACCATGGTCTTCCACTGCCTTGGGTTAGAGTTCTCTTGCTTGAGGGTACACTCGGGCACACTATTCTATCTTATTTCTCTTCCTCTTGTTTTGTTAAAGTGTTTATAGTTTATATAGGAGATATTTATTTTAATGTTACTCTTCTTAAAAATTTAATTTTCCTTTTTTTCCTTTCCTCACTGAGCTATTTTCCCTGTTGGAGCCCCTGGGCTTATAGCATTGTGCTTTTCCAGCTAGGGTTGTAGCTTAGCAGTTAATAATAATAATAATAATAATAATAATAATAATAATAATATATCTCTAGGCTGCATTTAAACGTGCCGTCACATGCCCGGTCCTTGTTTTTCTCAAGGTCGTCTAGCCCAGCTTTTGTGCCAAAAACTAAAATTCTGTCTGGACAATCTTCCCCACTATCGTATAGTAAAAACTGATCACCATTTTCAAGAAATTTATATTCTTCTGGTATAATATACCCACTTCTTCCGGTTGGGATCGGAGGAGCTTGATTTTCCTTTTGCCTCCAACCTCTAATACTGCGCGACAAATGTGCTTTTTTGGGCAGCAACGCCAATGCATTTGAATCTAAACTAGATGCAACCTCTGCAATTACGGACCGTGCAGAGGTTTGTGAATTGGTGGCTATTGATTTCATTTTTGTTTTTGCTTCGTAAACTTTAGGCTTAGATGGATGAGAAGGATGGCAATGCTCGCCGACTGTTTTGCCTATAGATACACTATCATCTTCCAACTTGGTATGCGCTCTTGCTTTACACTCGATATAATCACATTCCCAATATGTTTTCTCACCGTATTTTCGATCTAATCGGTAAATATAGTTAAGATGGTCAACTAATTTCAGTCCTCCTCTACTAGTTTTCATTTGATACACCATCGTCTTGGGTTGGCTGCCTACAAAAAACTATAGTCGAATATATAAAAAACTATTAGAAAGATAAAATTAAAGATAAAAAAAAATACTTGATTTCCTTATTGGTTGTTTACTTATCGAAACTTCGAAAGCCAAACTTGGTTGTTTGAAAGAGATAAAATGGTACTTCAGAAACCAAGTGTTTTTATCACAAATACTTGTTTTACGGCAAAATTGTCTTGCGGTGATTTTTCCTATTGGGCGAAATTTCCCGAGGCGAAAATTCCTGAGGCGAGTTTTCCTACGGCAAACTTGTTTACGGCGACTTTTCCGGACACGAGTTGTATCAACCTTTTTGGCTGCTTTAGAATATCGTTGGTAAATGTAATATTCAGTTTTTCGGTTTAAAACTATTAAAATATGTTAATGAAACTATTTTTCTATTTTTTTTTCAAAGGTTATTTACAATTACCAACAGGTGTCGTGATGTAGTTAATAAATTAATTTGAGCTTGCAATGTATACTAAATTTTACCTTCTGGTATGAAACTTACGGGGCAGTACCTCGATTGAAGATTCCCCGCAAGGTCCGGGTTTCATCCTCTACCATGATGTCTAGATATCCGGCATTGGTTTAGTTCAGTTTTGTTCGGCGTCTATGTCTTTCCAAGATGGGCTGTGTGTGTTTAATGCTCTTTTGTCCTAAGCGCATACTATTAACTTTTTGTACACATGTGGGTATTCACCTCTGGCATTTAACCATCTTTCTGCGTTGGATGATTTACAGTAGTATATACCGTTATCTTGAATTAGTCTTCTTGTTTAACTAACATATAGAAAGTAGGCAGGATCTTTTTCTTGACTGTATTCAGAAGTGGAATTGAGCACGGGATTCCTCCTAAGTTTTTGAGCTAATTCTTCTGTCATTTTGTTTTTTCGTCGTGATGAATATGTCATCGATAAAACCTCCATAGATTTTTGTCTTCTTGTGCTCTTTGAAAGTATTTTCTTTAACGGAAGCTATATATATATATATATATATATATATATATATATATATACACACACACACACACACACATGTCAGTCCAATTAAGACTTTCCCCGTGAAAATTAGTGTTAGGGCAATTCAAATAATTTGCATGTCAAAACGTCTTAGCGAAGAGGCCGCTATTTCTTTGTATTTTCTTGACTCCAGGAGAATGATAACCATCTGGTTTCCGCCGCCTGATAACATCACGACTTTCTGTAAACCATCAAATTTCTTCTAATGACATGCTATTCAAAATCATCTCCCCTATAAGATAAAGAGCAAAGGTGTGGATATATATATATATATATATATATATATATATATATATATATATATATATATATATATATATATATATATATATACTGTATATATATACATATATATATACTTATATTTATATACATATATTTATATACGTATATATGTATATATATGTATATATGTATATATATGTATATATATGTGTATATGTATATATATGTATATATATATATATATATATATATATGTGTGTGTGTGTGTGTGTGTGTGTGTGTGTGTGTGTATTTATATATCCTGTCACGGGGAATGGCATTGCCAAGCGTCCAAACGTATGACTACTAGGTTTCTCCCTGTACCTTGGGAAGTCAGGAGAGGAGGTAGTCATACTGTGATGAGAGAGGGTATCACGAGAGGTAGTTAGAAAAGGGGGAGGTGTAGGAAAGGGTTTAATCAGTGTGTGCATGCCTAAATATATAGCCGTCAGTTTTGACTGGTCTCGTACTCTAGAACTGTTAATAAGATAGCTTTAATATTGCCAATACTGTTTCCTGTAAAATTGTGAAATCAGTAATGACGAATGCAGACTTATTCCCTCTCAATTCTTTATTTGAGTCATGTTTTATTTAATTCATGCATTTGCTTTGTAAAGTAAAAAAGAAAACTGATTTAAGTTACTGGTATCAAAACACTGATAGAAAAATAAATAGGAGAATGCTGTTCATAATTCCCTATACGTTCTAATATCCATTAGGGGATTTCCGGATTCACGCAACGTACCCACATTAATTAATGACCTCTTCTTTTTGTTTCCTATCCAGCAGCAATCCTCAAGTCAGCGGTGTTAGTAATAAGACACAAAACAGAAGAAGTTAGAAAGGTTAATGGAGTGGTTAGAAATGGAAGGATAGAAACAGTTAAGGAATATAAATACTTAGGAGAATGGTACTCAGAAAAATGGGAACCATAGTCTTAGCATAAGTAAGAGGGAAGAAAAAATAGAATACATGGCGTAATAAGTTAGGAAGTATGGAGACTAACAGAGTAGGAGATTTGGCATTGCTAGTAAGATTAAAGATCTATGAGACAGTAGTAGTACCTACAACGTTTGCAAATATTGAGACATGAGGTGTAATAAAAGAAAAGGAAATGAAAGAACTAGAGCGTATACAGTACAACATTATGAAAGGAATGTTTGAACAGGTTGCTACCACACCTTACTGGGGGCTAATACCAGGAATATGGCCAGTAAAGCTTTTTCATAACATCATGACATCATATGATAAACGTTTAGTTAAGGAGATAGTGGAAGACCAAATAAGGGAACCATTTTGGGAATGCTGGGGAAAAAGTATTATAGAAATTTGCAAAAAATATGATTCTAAAATTCAAGAAGTTAGAAAGTATAAACAGCAAGAACTCCAAGAAATAAATAAAAAGTAAAGTAGCAAATGAAATTAAAAGAAAATTAGAAGAAAATAAAGCAGAGAGGACCAAACTGAGGTAGTAATGGCAGAAGAGATTACATAGGAGAACTTAACACTAAAGAAGCAGTAATAGTTATGAAAACAAGGATGACTATTATAGAATTAAAAGAAAATTATAGAGACAGGAATGAAAAGAATAGGCTTGTTTGTTGTGTAGTGAGGCATATACAACTGGTCATGTGGTTTGTTGTAATGAATTAAGAAAATTTAGAATTAATGGCATAGAATTAGGGAATTTAGAAACGCCAACTAAAGATGTTGCCCTATATATTAGGCAGGCCCTGAAAGATAGAAGTAAAATTGTGCAAGTTGTGCTGTCTGTGTAGGAGGTAACTAACGACAATGAATTCTCTGCAGATTGCAGCGATTTGCACCTACTACTCTTCTAGTAGCGTGCCCACAATCATAGTGTTGTAGAGAAGAGCAACGAGGAACCTAATGCTCCCTCTCCAATGCCTTCTATTGAAGGCATCCTCTTCAACCAAACCTCTTCTTTCCATATCATACTTCACCTTATCTTGCTATCTAATTCTCTGCCCCTCTCTTGATCTTTCCCGCTAAGATCTTCCTCCCAAGCCCTCCTCACTCCCCACCATCCATCCTCAACTCGTGCCCATACCATCTCAGTCATGACAATCTTATCATCTCTGTAATCTTTACTTACGTGCCATTTTTCTTATTTCATCCTTTCCAATCTTTCAAGCAATGATATTCCCATAATCCACCTTAGCATTCTCATCTCTGTTCTCTCAAGCTTTACTTCCTCTTTTCGTCTTAAAGCCCACGTTCCAATCCATACATTAATACTGGTCTTATTACTTTTCTATAACTCTTGACTTTTAGCTTTATTGGCATTACATTTATAGGTAGTAGGTTGGCCTGGGCACCAGCCACCCGTTGAGATACTACCGCTAGAGAGTTATGGGGTCTTTTGACCGGCCAGACAGTAGTACATTAGATCCTTCTCTCTGGTGACGGTTAATTTTCCTTTTGCCTACACACACACACACACACACACACACACACACACACACACACACACACACACACACACACACACACGAATAGTCTAGCCTATTCTTTACATATTCTCCTCTGCCTCATATACTTGACAACACTGAGATTACCAAACAATTATTTTTACTGCACTGTAATTGTTCAGTGGCCACTTTCCTCTTTGTAAGGGTAGAAGAGACTCTATAGTTATGGTAAGCAGCTCTTCTAGGAGAAGGACACTTCAAAATCAAACCATTGTTCTCTAATCTTGGGTAGTCCCATAGCCTCTGTACCATGGTCTTCCACTGTCTTGGGTTAGAGTTCCCTTGCTGGAGGGTGCACTCCGGCACACTATTCTATCTTAATTCTCTTCCTCTTGTTTTGTTAAAGCCTTTATAGTTTATATAAGAGGTATTTATTTAAATGTTGTTGCTCTTCTTAAAATATTTTATTTTACTTAGTTTCCTTTCCTCACTGAGCTATTTTCCCTGTTGGAGCCCCTGGGCTTATAGCATCGTGCTTTTCCAACGAGAGTTGTAGCTTAGTAAATAATAATAATAATAATAATAATAATAATAATAATAATAATAATAATAATAATACATTAATTGATTAACGATCTCGTTTCCAGCCAAATCAATAATGAATTGCGACCAAGTAGTATAAACAATATAGTATCTTACAAGGTCATCGTTTATAAGAATATTTAATGTGAACGAAATTAATATGTTCACATGAATATTTTCGAGTGAACTAATTGAATAATACGCAGATTGTAACATTTCCCATGTGGTCTCCAGTGGAAGGGTTATTATAATCCCGATGAAGACAAGAATATAAGATTATGACGAAGAGGCAATGGTTACATCCTTTATTTTCTGAATAGTAAAACTATTTTGGGAGAAGCAATACAAAGGACTTCTAAGAAATTTTAAAATCTTAGCTTTTCATTAATATAATTCTTTCAGCAAATCTAAGGATGTTTGGAATAATACAACGGCTATCTTTTGTAGTTTATTTATAAAATCAAAACTCGTATTGAACATTTTATGACAAGCTACTGAGCAGCAGAATATGGACAGCAACCTTAATTAATTTTTGCTCTCCATAAATATTAAAATATGCCTGAATACAAAATCTATCCTATCGAAGTACTTGCATACTCAAGTATAATTTATTCATGTACATGAACATAAATTTAACATGTTTTTGTTCATTATCTATCTACAGAAGGCGAAGAATCTCATAAAAAAACTCTTCAATGAAACTTATTAGGAGCAACAAGCATACTGCCCAGAATTATTTAAACAGAAGAATCTGCATCCTTGACCTCCAGGAGCAGATCCCTGAAATCCAGAGCCTGGACTTTGCCCTCCAGGTTGTCCGCCAACTCCTGGAAACTGGCCTCCTTGAACTGGGCTAAACTGGCCTCCTGTAACTGGGCTAAACTGGCCTCCTGTAACTGGGCTAAACTGACCTCCTGTAACTGGGCTAAACTGGCCTCCTGCAACTGGGCTAAACTGGCCTCCTGCAACTGGGCTAAACTGGCCTCCTGTAACTGGGCTAAGTTGGCCCCCAATAGCTGGACCAAGTCCTCCAGGACCAGGAAACTGACTGGAAATTGGAAACTGACCCTGATTGGGAAATTGCCCAGCTACCGGAAATTGACCTTGGTTGGAAATCTGCCCAGCAACTGGAAATTGGTTAAATCCATTGAACTGCCCAGTAAACTGACCTGGGACAAATCCTCCCTGAACAGGAAACTGACCTTGAAATTGACTACTAGGAGGTCTAAAACCCCCTGGAAACTGTCCAGCAAACTGACCTTGTTGTACGGGAAATTGTCCACTAGATGTAGGGAACTGTCCGAAGAACTGGCCACCTGATGCAGGGAATTGTCCCTGGAACTGGCCTGTCACTCCTGGACGTTGACCAAAAGGTTGGTTGTTAGACAATTGACCAGTGGAACCAGGTAACTGGGCAGAAACCTGGTTTCCAAAACCACTAGTTTCTCCAGGGATTTGTCCTACACTTGGCTGAGGAGTAGATACCGTGAGTGGTTGAGATGATGTTGGAGGAATTGCAGTAAATCCTGGTGTTGGTTGGGGACTTGGTGGAGGTGTCAAAGGTTGGGAGGAAGTAACTGGTGTATTGACCACTGGCTGTTGATTTGTGCTTAACGATGGAGAAGATGGTGAGGCTGTACTTATAGGCTGTAGAATTGTTGTTGAATCAGTTGACGGTGCTTGAGAAGTTGGAATGGTAGCTGCATCAGTTACTGATGGAAGGGGGTTAGGCGTGGGAGGTTGAGGAACAGATTCAGGTCCTAATGTAGAAATAATTAGGACAGGTGATGGCGTAGTCGCTATTGGTTGAGGTTGTATGGTTGTTGGGTTCGTTATCACAGGGGGTGGTGTTGAATTGTGTTCAGTTTGTGGAAATTCTTGATTTGGGGTTTCTGTTGTTGAATTTAATGGGATAAGGTTTCCAGTCGCTTCATCAACAATAAATAAATCTCCAACAGTTCCAGCAAAACTGAAGTTCTGAGGGCTGAAATCTGATGGTAAGAGAATCTCCCCAGCATCATCGTCATCAGATGTAACTTGGAGGAACAGATTGTGCAAGTCCTGGAAGGTTGAATATACAATTATAATTTTTGCATTGAAAAGTGTCAGTTCTAAAGAAATTAATAAACAACTCTGCTTCATAGAAGTGTAGTAAGGCTATCAAATGACAGCGCAAGTAAAAATGTTATGTGTTGAGATAAACTATTTACTTATTCTTTATGATGTAAGAAAAATATCAAAAGTGAGTCAGAGGCAGACATCTTTAGGTGATAAAAGTCATAGCGTTGGTGAAATGGCAGATCAGAATTTTTGAAGTGAAATGGTCATGTGGAAAGAAAGTTGATGAAAAGAGATTGTGATTCTCAATTAATTACGAGAAGAGAGAGAAATACCTAGAAACGGTTACATGGATACCTTGAAAGAGCTATTGGATAGGAAGAGAATTCATGTCATTCGTTGGAGTGAGTGTATAGATAGAGATGCCGGTACAGTGTGCGTGTAGGGAAGTTTAATTTACTGCATATATGTGTTTTATGGACGTGTTAAATACACTATAAGCAATGGTAATTTACTTCACAGGAATATAAACCAATTTACAAATTCAAGCATGAATGGGACAATGATTGCTCTGTTAGTTTTCTCTGGAGCCATCTCGGCAGGAGAAGCTGTTTACTGTTAAAAAATCTATATATCAATTTTTAATGGAATATAGGAGTACATTTGTTTCTCCAATTCTCACTTACCTGTATATTTTGTCCTACAGCAAAACTACAGCAGAAAGCTAAGAGTAGTAGTATTCCTATATTGTACCTCATCTGAAAAATAAAACATTCCAAAAGAAACTTATAAATATGTGCTTAAAGTATATCAGTACTTTCTAAACAGTACCTTAATATATATATATATATATATATATATATATATATATATATATATATATATATATATATTTATATATATATATATATATATATATATATATATATATATATATGTATATATATATATATATATATATATGTATATATATACATATATATTTATATATATATATATATTTTATATATATATACATATATATTTATATATATATATAATTATATATATACACATATATATTTATATTTATATATATATATATATATATATATATATATATATATATATATATATATATGTATATATATATATATGTGTGTGTGTATGTATGTGTGTGCGTGTACATTTATTTTCCCCTAAAAAAACACATCAGTCACTACAATTTTTATTCTTATACTGCTGAAATGTGGATGAGTCCCATGTAGAGTAAAAGCTTCCTCAACATTGTTCACCTCATATATCTTAACAATAAGCTCATCAGCAGTATTTTAAACCCACATGCAAACAAATCTTGTGCAACCTCTTCAAATCCTTAGGTATCAAATCCTTCCATTTCAATAGGTTTTTCACTCTATACGTCCAAACCTTTTTAGATCTTCCTCTACTCCTACTTACTAACCACAGGACTGTAGTCCTTCCACTAATCTATTATAGTTTAATCTTTTAACAAAACCGCTGGCCTACCATCTCAAAATACTCGGTTCCATCGCTCCATGCATGCTCACCTTTTTGCCACTTCTGCTTATCTCCACATGTTCACCTTATTAATTCTTCTTCCCCCTAAAAATACTACGTAAATTTCTCATCTCAATTGCTTCTAAATATTTTCTGCCCTGTGTATTTGACATATATACTACTCTGCAATATAGGAGAGTTGGTTCAGCAATCCTTTCATATATTTATAAACTAACTTTCACAGACAGCTCAAATCTTTCAGACCTTTTTTCACACATCCTGCTACATTTTATTCTCTGCCTGTTCTATGATTTACCTCTTTTCTCGTTTTGCCATCATTCAATATATTTATTCCAGATACTTATTCAAATTAACCTCTTCTATTCTTCCACCAACCATGCTAATATGCATTACTACATCTTTAGAATTTCTATTTACCCTCATTACTTTACTCTTTCTCACGTTACGTTTAATTCTCTACTTTTGCAAACGGTATCGACAGCTTTTACCAGCTTCCGCAATATCTCCCCACTATTACTTAAAATCGAAATTAACCCATCTCTACCATTATAATATATCAGTTTATAACCTCGCTCTTTATGATAATACTATAATTGACGCTCGTGATTTCCACACGTTTAAATACCAACCATACAGACTTACTAATCGGCTATCATGTAAGAATATATATAGAAGAATCTGGATCAACTCTTTATCTCTTTCGATATCCTTGTTGGCGGAGCCACCTGCCACATTTATTTTGACCTGTTAGCAAAACTTCGAATCCTTGTACGGACAAAAATATTTATCATGAAAAGACTTTTCCGTTAGGTCCGTGGTCACAAGGAAGATTGAATTCATCAAATAATGTTTGTGGTTTGATATTTGTATGTCTGGAAATCACGAGTGTATATAAATGCCTATATTTTTGTGTGTAGGCCTACATACATTTATTTTAGTATATATAATTTTTATGCATATAAATATACATGCTTACATATATATGTATGTATGTATATATATATATATATATATATATATATATATATATATATATATATATATATATATATATAATGTACAGTATAATGTACAGTATGTTGATACATACACACACATATATATCATATATATGTGTGTGCAATTATATCTATGTATATAGATAGTTTATTTATATATATATATATATATATATATATATGTACATATGCACACATATATGCATATATGTGTGTGTGTAATCTTATCTATGTAAATAGATAGTTTATATTTGTATGTATATGAATGTATATATGTATATGAATATACGTCTATATATATATATATATATATATATATACTGTATTTTGTGTGTTTTTGCATATGTACTGTTTGTTTATACACACACACACACACACACACACACACACACATATATATATATATATATATATACACGCACATACAAGAAACTTCGCAGACACTGGAAATAAGGAAATGGGACGATCTTAGACGCTGCCTCCTGCACTGGCCAAGGTTAATGGAGGAGAGGCTGAATACTGTGTAAGAAAAAAAAAGTGAACCGGGAACACTAGTTTTTCATAACAGGAAGAATGTAGGCTGAGTGAGGCCAGTATAGGTGGACCCTAATCGTGTACACTTTTGAACTTTTTTTCTTTTCGAATTTAACAGATTTACGATCTAAGAACGCAACTTAGCTTTTGCAGACATGCCACACATATATAACACACAAATTGCGCATTTTCTGTTTGATTAGTTGATCATGGTGGTATTGAAAACTATAAATTCGAAATATATTGAGAGATTTTTGCTTTAGGGCAAGATGAGAATATTACAGTTAACGTTTAACAAATAATTTATACATAAAGCAATGTACATTATTTTTAAGAGATCTATATTTCTATACCAAAAAGTATAATTTTCTTTAAAAGATATGTCCGCAAAATGGTTTTACCTTATCACAACTATCTTAAGCCATTTTACATTTGAAATCACAAATATTCGACACAAGAGAAATTATATCTACCAGAATTTAAACAAGAGAAAATTGCACATATGTTAAAGCAAACCTGGTGCTTTAAACAAACACTGCTTCAAAGTCAAAACACTGGCAGTTTCTTGCTGGACTACCCAGGACCGTAAGGTACTTACTTCAGCGATTCGCACAAGATATCTGGCCGGATAAGTGGGTGGCGTTACCCTTTAAATAGACAGGCGGTGTATCCTTCACATTTTGGGGGAATCTATATCACCTGTATCCACTGACTCATAATATGAATATTTTTTTGTATCTCTATTGCGTATATACTGTACATATATGTATATACGTTTGTATATATATATATATATATATATATATATATATATGTGTGTGTGTGTGTGTGTGTGTGTGTGTTTGTGTTTATGTGCGTCTTTATAAACATACATCATATAGATTTCATGAATATGTATGAAACTACACACACACACACACACACACACACATATATATATATATATATATATATATATATATATATATATATATATATATATATATATATAAAACGTATATACAGTATATATTATATATATATATATATATATATATATATATATATGTATATTGTGTGTGTGTATAATACCACTGTATCTATTTATATAGAAAGCATATATGTATGTATATAAATGTATATGCGTCTGTATATATATATATATATATATATATATATATATATATATATATATATATATATCATCAGAGAAGGTGGCGGCAGTCAGTATCATACATTTTTCAAAAAGGACAGGGAAATAGGTAGTTCTAGATATCCATTTATTAAAAATCCCGACGTTTCGTGATCGTCATTATCACATAATCCAGGGCTGCAAATAGGAAGTAAAGATATAACATTAAGAAACAGTAATATACAAATATATATATAAAGTGAAAATTAGTAAAAAAAAAAATTAAAAATTCAAGTAAAAATATTCATAAAACAGAAGTGGAACCATCCTCGCATTAGCGCAAATAGAAACTGAATGGCATTAGCAACTACAGAACAAAACAAAGAAACCTATGATAAGTACAATTGAATGGAGGAAGCTTGGGTGTTTAACGATGGAACCAGTCTTTTAATCAAAATTGACTCCAGAATCGGCAAGTCGTGGGAATTAGATACTTGCCCTATAATGCTAAAATCTTTATTGTCAATATTTATTTTGCACATTTTAGTATGATTGCAAATATTTGAATGTTCTGGGTTGGATATTCTGCAACCTGTTCGAAAACTAACACCTCTATGAGAATCAATTCTGACCTTCAACAACCTCTTGGTAGATCCTACGTAGGTCCCAGAGTTACACTTTGGGCGAATATATTGATAAACTACACCAGAGGACATCAAAGGGCTCAATCGATCCTTAAAATGAAAAATCGAGACAACTGTGAGAGGATTCTTAGGAATTAAATTTACTACAACAGCTGGAAAATGTTGTATGATTTTAGTACACTTCTGTCTAAAGGAATCATCATGAATAAAAGGAAAGCTCGCATAAAATTTGAGTTTGGGTACTGTTGTTACTTTTTGAGTCTGAGCCAATTTATTATTTAATAATTTGTTAAGATGCTTAAAAAATGATTTAGTCGGGAAACAGTTTTTCTTAAAATAATCACATCAATAAAGTACTTCTGTATGAAAACATTCAAAAACTAGAAGTAGGAATGCTCTGTGGAGAAGAGTAAAAATAGAGTTTAATTCAAAATTATAAAAACGAGCTTTTAGAAAAAAGACTTTTACTGGATTAGGTTCGAACAATACGTCAATCGTTTCAAACAATGCGTCAATCGTACATCAATCATTTTAAACAATACGTCAATCGTTTCAAACAATGCGTCAATCATACGTCAATCATTTTGAACAATACGTCAATCGTTTCAAACAATGCGTCAATAGTACGTCAATCATTTCGAACAATACGTCAATCGTTTCAAACAATGCGTCAATCATACGTCAGTCATTTCAAACAATACGTCAATCGTTTCAAACAATGCGTCAATCGTACGTCAATCATTCAATCATTTTAAACAATACGTCAATCATTTAAAACAATGCGTCAATCGTACGTCAATCATTTCAAACAATACGTCAATCGTTTCAAACAATGCGTCAATCATACGTCAGTCATTTCAAACAATACGTCAATCGTTTAAAACAATGCGTCAATCGTACATCAATCATTTCAAACAATACGTCAATCATTTCAAACAATGCGCCAATCGTACGTCAATCATTTCAAACAATACGTCAATCGTTTCGAACAATGCGTCAATCATACGTCAGTCATTTCAAACAATACGTCAATCGTTTAAAACAATGCGTCAATCGTACATCAATCATTTCAAACAATACGTCAATCATTTCAAACAATGCATCAATCGTACGTCAATCATTTTAAACAATACGTCAATCGTTCCAAACAATGCGTCAATCGTACATCGATCATTTTAAACAATACGTCAATCGTTTCAAACATTGCGTCAATCATACATCAATCATTTTAAACAATACGTCATTCGTTTCAAACAATGCGTCAATCATACGTCAATCCTTTTAAACAATACGTCAATCGTTTCAAACAATACGTCAATCATACGTCAATCATTTTAAACAATACGTTAATCGTTTCAAACAATGCATCAATCATACGTCAGTCATTTTAAACAATACGTCAATCATTTCAAACAATGCGTCAATCATACGTCAGTCATTTCAAACAATATGTCAAAAGTTTCACACAATGCGTCAATCGTACATCAATCATTTTAAACAATACGTCAATCGTTTCAAACAATACGTCAATCATACGTCAGTCATTTCAAACAATACGTCAATCGTTTCAAACAATGCGTCAATCATACGTCAATCATTTTAAACAATACGTTAATTGTTTCAAACAATGCGTCAATCATACGTCAATCATTTCAAACAATACGTCATTCGTTTCAATCAATGTGTCAATCGTACGTCAATCATTTCAAACAATACGTCAATCGTTTCAAACAATACGTCAATCGTTTCAAACTATGCGTCAATCGTACGTCAATCATTTCAAACAATGCGTCAATCATACGACGATCATTTTAAACAATACGTTAATAGTTTCAAACAATGCGTCAATCGTACATCAATCATTTTAAACAATACGTCAATCGTTTCAAACAATGCGTCAATCGTACATCAATCATTTTAAACAATACGTTAATCGTTTCAAACAATGCGTCAATCGTACATCAATCATTTTAAACAATACGTCAATCGTTTCAAACAATGTGTCAATCGTACGTCAGTAATTTCAAGCAATACGTCAATCGTTTCGAATAATACGTCAATCGTTTCAAACAATGCGTCAATCGTACGTCAATCATTTTAAACAATACGTCATTCGTTTCAAACAATGCGTTAATCATACGTAAATCATTTCTAACAATACGTCCATTGTTTCAAACAATATGTCAATCGTTTCAAACAATGTGTCAATCGTACGTCAATCATTTTAAACAATACGTCATTCGTTTCAAACAATGCGTTAATCATACGTAAATCATTTCAAACAATACGTCCATTGTTTCAAACAATATGTCAATCGTTTCAAACAATGCGTCAATCGTACGCCAATCATTTTAAACAATACATCATTTCAAATCCTGTATTTTTAACTTTAAATCTTAATATTCACATATTTGACAGAACTAGCTAATTACAATAAAATTAGACATTATAATAAGCTTCTCGTCCCTCTTTTCAGAAACATTCCAACTCAAAAAGATTAAAATTAGTTCTTAAACGCAAGATACTTGTAAGCTCCTTTAAATTGAAAAATAAAACTTGAATAAAGAAATAATCAACTTAGACATAATTTAAGCTCCTTTAAATTTTAAGAGTAAAACTTGAATAAAGAAATAATCTACTTGAGACATAATTTAAGCTCCTTTAAATTGAAAAATAAAACTTGAATAAAGAAGTAATTAAACAGAACAAAAATAGCTTCCCATAGCCCTCTCTCTTCACAACACTACCCTCAAGCAAATAGCGATTATCTAGACAAAACGAGTCTACCCAATCAACACCGAGTGTGACTAGTGACGTAACAGTGACGTCACTCCTAAGAAGACATTGGAAGCTGTATATGCATCAGCAGCTGTTTCCCAAGTCTACTCGCGAGAGCTCAACGCGTTCACACGCCCACCTGTTCGAAGCGTTGGCTGCCAATTCTTCAGCGGAACGACGAGGAGAGTTTTATGGTTTTGTTCTAGCGCTATCTTGTCAGAAGGCTATTAAGTAGGTGATGGTTCTTTTCAGTTTTGGGGCCTGGCTCTAAATTAGGTTTGAATATGCATTGTCTCAAGGTAGAAATGTTTCCATAGAAGATTTGAAAAGGGCATAGAATCGAGAAAATTAAATGTATTTCTCCTGTTACCCAGAAAACTATCTACAGGATAGTCTGTCCGAAAAGAAACCATCTCCGATTTTGGACGCCACTAAGATATTATCTATTCATTATATATATATATATATATATATATATATATATATATATATATATATATATATATATATATATGACCCAATTTAGGTCGTATTAAGGGGGTTCACACTTCACATCTTGGGGAAACAAAGATAGAGGAATTTCGTTCTATGGTTAACGCAATTATGAGAGAGGGATCATGCACAAATGAGATTCAGTTGTTAATTTTCCACAGCTGCTATATTCTAATTAAGCTACAAGGGCGCCCTTTAGTTTATCATTACGTTACTTTACTAAGAAAAAGTCCTCAGAGAAATGGTACTTGTTCGGCACGCATACTGGCACCCGTGACCCGAACGTAGGTCTAATCACTCCAGCCTCCAAACTCTAACTCACAAAAACTATGGGGCAGTTCAAGCGCCCACCTTGGCCTTCCTATGCCCTGATCGATGATTGGCTGTTTTGACCCGAAAGTCTTATGAGAACCAATAGAGAGAGATTCTGGGGACGCTAACTTTTAACAAACATTTTTGAGTGCCCAAAAGCCACGCCGATAACGACATTCTCAAAGTGGCACCCAGCCACATTGTAACCGTCTTTCCTTTAACAAAGAAGACAAATCTGTTGACATTCACTTATTCCACACAGTAACAACCGGACTGTGCTTAGCTCATATATATATATATATATATATATATATATATATATATATATATTATATAAATATATGTTATATGAATATACATACATGTATATGTATAT
Organism: Palaemon carinicauda; assembly: GCF_036898095.1. Taxonomy (NCBI): domain Eukaryota; kingdom Metazoa; phylum Arthropoda; class Malacostraca; order Decapoda; family Palaemonidae; genus Palaemon; species Palaemon carinicauda. The sequence continues at coordinate 50,019,424 of NC_090764.1, read as the reverse complement.
GTATATGTATATATATATATATATATATGTATATGTATATATATATTATATATATATATATATATATATATATATATATATATATATATATATATATATATATATATATATATATATATATGCATAACAGCAACAACAAATACCGCCATTTCTGGTACATTGCATGCATGGCAAAGGCCTCAGACAAGTCATTTCATGTCTAGATTTGGCCATTTTCATAACCACGTGGGTAGGAGACTTTAGTTTAATCGCTCAAAGCAAACCAACCTAGTATAGGTGTCCCTGACTAGTACAGCTTTGCTGATCACAGCAATACAGAAACCCTTTCACCACGATAAAGTTAACCCCACTCAGCAAGGTGTATCTATGATGTAAGGGTATACATAAAAACGAGTTAAAAACAAATAAATGATTTATATATGGCCATAACTACAGTATAAAAATAGGACACTCAATAGAGAGCAGACCTCTGCTGCAGCAGCTTATTTCTCGACCTTGACCTTTGACCTTAATATGCATTAATTGGAGTGGAATTTCATACACTAAAATATGAACCAAGTTTGAAGTTTCTGTGACAACGATGTCCAAACTTATGGCTGATTACGTGAATTGGACAATTTGCTTGACCTTTGACCTTGACCTTCCGAGATTTAATCATTTCCAGCTTTTTACATAACAGTTATTCCCTGCAAGTTTCATTACTCTACCATTAAAATTGTGACCAAGAAGCTGTTCACAAACAAACACACAAATTACAAACAAATTACAAACACACCCACGGGCGAAAACATAAACATCGTTAACGGAGGTAATTACAGTATGGTTGCAAAACCATTCAAATCGATATTACATGAAATGTACTCCTAGCAAAAAAAATCAGCATTGGATGAAATGTACTCCTAACAAAAAATCGGCATTGCATGAAATGTACTCCTAGCAAAAAATCGGCATTGCATGAAATCATGAAAGGTCCTCCTAGCAAAAAAAAAAATCAGCATTACATGAAATCATGAAATGTACTAGCAAAAATATCGGCATTACATGAAATCATGAAATGTAGCCTACTCCTAGTAAAAAATATCGGCATTGCATGAAATCATGAAATGTACTCCTAGCAAAATAATCGGCATTACATGAAATCATGAAATGTACTCCTGGCAAAAATATGGGCATTACATGAAATCATGAAATGTACTCCTAGCAAAATAATCGGCATAGCATGAAATCATGAAATGTACACCCAGCATAAAAGTCGGCATTGCATGAAATCATGAAATGTAGCCTACTCCTAGC
>NC_090764.1:49985631-50015631 GCF_036898095.1 Palaemon carinicauda | reverse complement strand
AAACAGTGAGCCAACTGAGAACTTGTTAGTAAAAATTAATTTTAAATCTATGTGGGGATAACATTTCCCCACCAAACTCATAACCTCTGTTCTTAGTCTCTCCGAAACATAACCATAGTACGGAGAGGAGACATATAACTTTTTCTTACTGACTGTTTGAATTGTTAAATTTTGACTGTAAATTTTATCTAAAACTTCTTGACTTGATTATAATAGAGGTTCAGAGGGAACTCATTGGTAATAAAAAATGAATTTAGAAAATTTTCTTCCTCATGAAACCCCAGATAAGTTGAACATACATGATAACATCTATATAACAGTGTTTTTTATCGAATTGATTTTGTAGATTTTTGGTTCTGAGCTTAAAAAATGAGTGCTTAGTCCTGTAAAAGTTTTTTTTTTTTTTTTTTTTTTCGAAATACTGAGGTCTCAAAGGTATTATGTTTCCGAGAGACCAAGACATCGAGAAAGGGCAAAGTATCATCCTGTTCATTTTCTTTCGTAAATCTTATGTTACGATGCTTTGTATCTAAATAATCTAAAAACTGACTTATGTGATCTAAATTTTTGAAAAGTAAAAATGTATCGTCTACATATCGACGGTACAAAAAAGGCTTAAATTCTACAGGACAATCAGTCAACCATTTCCCTTCACAATAACATAAAAATATATTTGCCAAGGTTGGTCCACACGGCGATACCGTTGCTACTCCGTCTACCTGCTCATATAACTTGTTATTAAACATGAATGTGGATGTAGTGGTAGCTAGTTCTAATAGTATTTTAAATTGTTTTTTTACTGAAACCTTCGAAAATGTCCTCTGGGTTAGGGAAAAGCTGTTCAAGAATTATCTCCAATGTTTCTCTTAAAGGAATGTTTGTGAACAAACTTTCGATGTCGAAGCTGCACATAACGTAGCTATTTGCATCTCCGACAGAATTTATCAAGTCTACAAATTCATAAGTATTTTTCAGGGTATACAGTAGATGACATAAGTTATGTCGAAAGCTCCCGAATAAAGATGATGATAGCAGTATTGACCATCTTATTCCTACTTATATATATATATATATATATATATATATATATATATATATATATATATATATGTGTGTGTGTATGTATATAAATCATGTAAACAGATATACCACTAGTGAAAACAAAAGCATCTTTATTTATCACAAATAAAAAAAAAAACTAGGAAAAATATAAATATAATTAATTCGGAGTCCGTCATTCATTCGTGCATGTAGCCTCCACATTTACAAAACTCCAATTAGTAGAGTTATTCTTTTAAATCAACAAAGACTTTCTAAAAATTCAGAAAAAAATGTATATATATTAACAACAATTGTGATGTTTTCCTTTTCATGAATATCCTAATTACACATACATGTATAAACTGTATATATATATATATATATATATATATATATATATATATATATATATATATATATATATTTATATATATTTATATATATATATATATATATATATATATATATATATATATATATATATATATATATATATATAGTTGTTAAATAATAACAGGGGGACTAACATAGGAGAATCAGTATATATTAAACAAAAAGTCAGACTGCATCAAAAGTTTGTTATAAAAATTTTATATCAAGTTAAAAGATGAAAGAATAGAAAAAGACCACAATATTTGAATGGAACTAGGAAGTCATATCACACCTAATAATAATTCAGAACACAGGAAATAAATAAACGATATGAGAAGTAATGAACAATTGAAATAAAAAATTTTAAAAAGAAGAAAAAGGTACATATATAGAAGAAAGAAAGTTTTGCAGAGCAAGAATTTTTCAAGGAGGAAAGGGATAAAATAAAAAATTGAAATTTTGGAATTGAGCAAAATATATACGTAAGTGAAGAGGGAAGGTGAAACTTGTTGAAATCAACAGTCTGTTTGATCACACAAGAGACAAAAGAATCCAATAGTTTTTGGTATATAATTACGAAGATGTAAATGTGTATCAAAGCAGAGAGGGGATATATATATATATATTTATATATATATATATACATATACATATATATACATATATATATATATATATATATATATATATATATATATATATATATACATATATATATATATATATATATATATATATATATATATATATATATATATATATATATATATATATATATAACACAGCAACAACAAATGGAGCAGTTTCCAGTCCACTACAGGAAAAAGGCCTCAGACGTGTCCTTATTCATGTCTTGGGTTTTGGCCAGCTTTCATCACCACGCTGGCCACTGCGGATTGGTGATGGTTGGAGATTTTCGTCTGATCGCTCAGAGCAAACCAACCTATTATGAGTGGCCTTGACTAGTACAGATTTGCAGATCATGGTAATTTACAAATCCTTTCACCAAGTTAAGGTATGCCCACTGAGAAAGGGATAAACACGTATATATACATATATATATGTGTAAGTACATGTGTGCGTTAAACTTGATAACCACAGAGAGAGAGAGAGAGAGAGAGAGAGAGAGAGAGAGAGAGAGAGAGAGAGAGAGAGAGAGAGAAGGGGGGGGGGATATTAGCTCCTTACCAAATGAAAAGAAAGAATTACATAAGCTCCTCGTGAATAGGCGAACGAAAAAAAGGACACTTTTCTTTTTTACTTCTTGCATCTCCTGATTGAAGAAGCTGTACTGCACCCATCCACCACAAACCCCCCCCCCCTTCCCTTCATTCCCCAAGTACCCCTCCCCTTCCCTTCCTTCCCCTAGTACCTCCCCCGGGGCTGCAGCATCCCTCAAGTCAGGGTTAAAAGAATACATTTTAACCCTAATCTAAACGAGGGCCTTTGCGTCAATAGGCGTAGGAGATGATGATGATAATGATTTGAAAGAAAACTTTACAGTACTCATGAACCGGGGAACATTACTGCTGATATAGATATAGTTTATTGTAAATAAACTCACCTTACCTTGCGCATGATATGTATGTAGTAAAAAAAAAAAGGAGTAAAAATATTTAAGCATATTCACCCTGAAAGTCGTTTTAGATTTTTTTAACTAATTCGCATGCTCTTTCGTTTGACCTTGATTCAAATGTCTTGTATCTGTTTGCCTGTTCGTTTTTTTGGTATGTGATTCGTTGGAGTCTGCTCCTGCTGGAGGAAAAAAAAAAAAAAGAAAAAAAAAAAAAAAAACAGGTTTGGAATTACATATTCTAAAACCTTCCTCTCGCTGACTAGTACTTTTTAATAGTGTATTGTCGGTATCTTCTGATAGCCATAGAATTCTCGTTATACTCTATATTTATTAAAAGAATAGACCTGAGTTGAATGATAATTTGTCTGATATAGGATACTATAGCGATTGTGTAATTCTGTTTAACTATTGAAAAGATGTGTCATTTTTTTAATTTATGAGCTTCTTTCTTTTAAGTATCATTCACTTCTTATCGTCCATTTCGCGCTTCAATTTTTAGTATGTCTAACTTTTATTATTAAGATTTATTTATTCATTTATTAATTAATTAATTTATTTATTTTTTTTCTTTTTTTTTTTTTTACTATGTTCCATATTAACATTTGATGTTGATCCATTTGACTTATTCTGTTTCAGGAAATTTGTCCTGGAGTTCTTTGTATTCTTAAAAAAAATATTGTTTTTAATTTACCTCAGTTTTCTAGTTTATAAAAGATAGCTTTATGATTTTTTTTGTAAATTTTGTCATTTTTATTTTTGTGAATTGGCATTATCACAAAGTATCAGCGTCAAAAGCTCGCAAATAAAGATTTTCTCTAAAATCTAGAAAAAATTATTTACCACAAAATAAGATTTTCCAAATGCTATACTATTACAGAATTGACACATTTTACACACACACACACACACACACACACACACACATACATATATATATATATATATATATATATATATATATATATATATATATATATATATATATATATATATATCTCTTATATAGTGAATGTAGATGTTCTATATGCCACAAGCAAGAACTCTTAGCAAATAGCTATGTGCAAAAGTTTACACAAAAGGCAGCTAAGTCTAGAGGAAGATTTGTGAGCACATTAACATAGCTGGAAAACCGTCATTAAGTGGAACATGGAGCTGAACTAAATGCTGTTTATGGATTATATATATATATATATATATATATATATATATATATATATATATATATATATATATATATATTATATATATATATATATAAAGTGCAGAGGAAAAGACACTGAAATGTACTAGCTAGCGTAAGTTCAATAGCCAGAAATAGACAGAATTTATATATATATATATATATATATATATATATATATATATATATATATATATATATATATATATATATGTGTGTGTGTGTGTGTGTATGTGTATGTGTATGTGTATGTGTATGTGTATATATAAAGTGCAGAGGAAAAGACACTGAAATGTACTAGCTAGCGTAAGTTCAATAGCCGGAAATAGACAGAATTAGGCTACTAGATAGACAAGAGTAGTTCGGTGTAATCATTTTTTTTTTTTTTTTTTTTGCCAACTGAGTAAGAAATGGCCGATAATAAATGGATCTGTGTAATGATGATTAAAGTATATGTAGATATTCATTTGCTCGAATTATTGAGCTATAGGCTAAATATATCTTACCATGTTGGCAAAAAGATAATTCTATCAACATTTATTTTATAATTTTACAGGTTGTGAGTATCAGAAAAAAATGGACTGCTATAAACCCAAGGGCCCCAACAGGAAAGGAGTATTCCAGTGAGGAAAAGAAATAAATAAACTACACGAGAAGTAAGGAATAATTAATATATAATATTTTGAGATCAGTAACAACGTTAAAATAGATTTGTAATTCATAAGCTATGAAGCGAGATTAAGGTCAGCCTGTTCAACATAAAAACATTCGCCGCGATTTCGAACTTTCTGAAGTTCCGACGATTCAACTGCCTGATTAGGAAGATCATTCCTGAATCTGATCTTAGTGAAATGAAACCTCTAGTATACTGCGTAGTATTGAGCCTTATGATTTAGAATGTATGACTCTTAGAATGAGATGATCGAGTAAACTGTGGGGACAAACGTGTCCCAAAAGAAGAAGAGAGAGGAGAGTAGCGCTGGGACAGATCTAGGATAAGATGCTGATACCTAGTTGGTAGTAGCCTTAATCTCATCTCTAATACAGCGAGAGAAAACAAGTATCACGATGCTGGAAGTGGATTAGAAATACATTCAAATAATGATAGCTAAGATAAAAAAAAACTTAGACCCGTTAAATAGTGAAAGAGAGCCAATTCTAACATAGTGTAGAGAACACAGGGTGAGGGACTTTATACATCAAAATGGATTAATAGTAGGCTATACTATATATCCTATTTTCTAGGAACAGGCGACTATTGTAGTGGGACAGATCTTGGTACCAGAATATTTCAAAATCAGGATGGATATAGTGTATGAACTCATTGTTAAAGATTAGGCTACCCAGGAACAAAAACACAACATCAAGTAACTAGCTGTTTCATTTATCCATGAGTGGTTGTAGATGTCACCATATTTTGCAGATCGTGAAACATATGCCGGAAGATTGCATCAGCATTCAGCAGATTACTTGAACATTTGGTCTGATTAATGGAAATGTCTTAAGGATCCCAACATCTGTCAACAAATAGGATAGATTATTACTATTGAGTAATTTCCATTCATAAATGTTACTCTTTCAAACCGTATTTTATCTCTGATTAATCTCTTTTCATTAGAGTTTATGGTGTTATGAGACAACATTATTTTCTATAGTCTATTCTACAAGACACTGACCATAGTCCTGTATCTGCTTTGATGACCCAGTATGGAGTACTTGATGGAATTTCATACGTAATTGTTGTTATTTTATTGGTTTTCCAGATCTCTTATCTATTTATATTTTATTTCATTCCAGGTCTCTATATTACGAGATATTGTTGGAATAACCACTGTTTGATATATTTTCTTTCTTTCAATGCCTTCTTTCGTATGCTCCTACGTAATATTTACGTAGATTTGAACCATGTACGCAACCCTTTGGTTTTTTGTATACTCACTTCTTTGTTTCCTTTCTCAGTATACTATTCTCCAAGATACTTTTGCTTGAATTTCATCTTCCTTTATTTCCTTTCATTTGGTAATAAAAAGTACACCTGATATTTTGGGATTGGTACTTGATAGAGAAGTTTTCCAGGATATCCAAACCATGACAGTTACTTATATGTGGAGGACATGAATCATCTACAAAAAACAGGGATTTAATTTCAATACGCATTGACGATGTTAAATATTTTGCTACTGATGCTATTCACCTTGTTTGTTCCTATGCTGTATACCTTGGTTTATTTTTTACTTTTCCTGCTATGTCAATGTTATCTGTTTCCTGTAGGACAGTTAACAACTGATATAACTTTGCCATTCCTTTTTCATTACCACTTCTTCTTTCCGTCCAATAATTTTCCCCCTCTTTAATTATTTTTTATACAATCTTTCATAACCAATTTAACGAAGCATTAAAGATGAATGTTTGTCCTTTCATGTAAGCATTATAGTTGAATATCCTTAAGCGGATTGAACAGTTAGGAACAATGTTAGGAACCACAAAGGGTAACCGTTACAAAGGATATGACCTAACACAAAATACTACTCTGCACTCTGCAGTCTAGATGCGACTGTCAAAGTTGATATAGTGTAACAAATAAAATCAAGTGAAAAACGAAAGGAAGGTAAAGTAGTAAATTAAAGTAAGTGCTAAAAGGAAATTAGCTAATGAATTGTAAAGAAAAATTGAAGAAACGAAATTGTTAACGATAAATTTGTGGCATGTAAATAGGAATGGCAGAAGGGATTAACTAATGAAATTAAAAGAATTGTAGACGAAAGCGTAATAGATAGATTTGGGTATTATTGTAGTTACGGACGGGGAATTTTTCCTAGTAAAAACCAACTTTTCTTTACAGAAAAACGACCATTTCCTTAAAAAATGACAATTTTTTCGCAAATAAATACTTATATATATATATATATATATTTATATATATTTATATATATATAATATATATATATAATATATATATATATATATATATATATATATATATATATATATATATATATATATATATAGGGTTGTATGTATGATAGCGGCCACCTGTATTTATGATTACGGCTAACTTTAGAATACGGCAGTGAAAGGGGGGCTGCAGCGTAGCGTTAGCCCCCCTCCATAAGTTAAATAGATAAGGAAACGGCTTGTAGGTTAGGTTAGGGGGGGAAGTTTAGGTTAGTTGATGTCAATTTTTAATCCAAATGGGTAGAACTGGCCGCTGATAAACAAAGGCTCCTCTCTCTCTCTCTCTCTCTCTCTCTCTCTCTCTCTCTCTCTCTCTCTCTCTCTCTCTCTCTCTCTCTCTCTCTCTCTCTCTCTCTATATATATATATATATACACACACACATGTATATACATATACATATACATATATATATCCACTAAAGAGGTTGTCGGGTATATTAGGATATGGGGTCTAAAGTAAACGTAAGCAAGATATGCTGTTCATACTGTGGCAGGAGGTAGCTGATGACAGTGAGCTTTCTGAACTTTGCTCATACACCTTTAAGTAGGCTTCACATAGTTAAATGGTTTGTCAAACTCTGTTTGACAAACACATTTATGAAATGATGTGTGAGAGGGGTATTTGATTGTCAAACATGTTGGTAAAATGGTTTGAAGAAAGTCTGATCGAGCTTTACTTGTGGGCAAGGATTTGTTCATCCTCCTACTGTTTACATGTAAGAACAAACGGTTTTTTTTCATCAATATTTTAGTCTGGTAAAACACATAAAATAAAATCTTATCAATAGATTATTGGAGAAAATATGTAATAAGAGACAAACAAAATTTATTAACTCAAGGTAAATAAAAAATTTTTCTTAAGTCCCTTGTTTATCTTCAAAGTGACACAGAGTAGCCCCTGTTACTTTGTATGTTCGTTCCTATTCTTTTAAGCTCCACCCCTTTGTGCACTGTGATAATTTTCACCCAATTGCACAGTAGCTCCACCCACTGAACTTGGTGCTCCCATGGAAACACTGTAGTTTCTCTCAATGTATTACAATTGGGTATTAGATTTTGGCAGGATTTTGACTTGATGAAGTGTTTATCCTTGACATTACTGCGCGTGGATGAGGAAAAAAATAGGCTATTCACTACCGTTTTGCTTTATCTGTAATACTAATTGGCCAATCAATACTTTTGCGGAATGGGACTCTATTGAAATATTACTTTGTTCCGTAACCGAAATACAAACCACGCTATTTACATTGGGTTTACCTTTAAGCGCAGCTGAAATGACGAGCCAATAGTTTTAACGAGAGTTAATTACCCCCGCGCTAGTTAGCGGGGGGTAGGGGAAGGGTAGCTTGCTACCCCTCCCCCCCCCACACACCGGTGACTTGCTCCACTTCACTTTTGGCTCGGCGGTGAACAGACGTCCTCATTGACAGCCTTTAATCTTTTTTCTGCTTCTTCTTTTCTACAGCTTGTGTGTTGGTTTGAAGTTGACTTTCGTTATTATTATCTTACAATGCGTACGTGCCCTGGTGTTGCCGGCCGCCCTTGTGGGACCTTTATGTCGGCCTTAGATACGGACCCTCACACCCTTTGCCCTCAGTGTCGGGGCCGACGGTGTGACCAGGAAAACATGTGTTGTGAGTGTAGGGAGTGGTCTGCCTCCCAGTGGGAGAGGTTTGGCCGCCGGCGTAAGAAGAAGTCCAAGAGAGACCGTTCTCCTTCGGGGGTTGCCTTGAAGGTGGAAGGTTCTCGGGATTCTTTTTTCGCCGCCCAAACCTCCTCCGAAGCTCCCCCTCGACCGGCTCCTAAGGAGAGTCGGCCGAGTGGTAGCGCAGGCCCTAGTTTTGTTTCCAGGAAATACCTGAGATTCTGCCTAGACGACAAGATCTACCAGTTCAAGGTGCTGTGTTTCGGTCTCTCCATAGCTCCTCAGGTGTTCACCAGAGTGTTCACTCTGATTTCATCTTGGGCGCACAGGAACGGCATTCGTCTCCTTCGTTATCTGGACGATTGGCTGATCCTAGCAGACTCGGAGTCGACCCTTCTTCGGCACCGAGACAGGCTTCTGGATCTTTGCCAGGATCTGGGGATCGTGGTAAACCTCGAGAAGTCCTCTCTGCAGCCGTCCCAACGACTGGTTTATCTAGGCATGCTAATAGACACCAATCTCCACAAAGCCTTTCCATCAGACGACCGGATAGCAAGGCTGAGGAGGGTGGCGGAACCCTTCCTCAGGCGAGAAGAACTCCCCGTCCAGTCGTGGTTGCGTCTCTTAGGTCACCTATCCTCCCTGGCTCGTCTGGTTCCAAACAGCCGTCTCAGGATGAGATCCCTTCAATGGCGGCTCAAGTCCCGGTGGAATCAAGGATCCGATTCCCCGGACATTCTGATCCCAATGGGGTCTCTGGAACAGACGGACTTGCGATGGTGGCTGGTCGACGAGAACCTGCGGAAAGGAGTGAGTCTTCTCGTCCTCCCCCCGGAATTGACTCTGTTTTCGGACGCGTCAAAAGAAGGGTGGGGGCCCCACGTTCTGAACCAGAGGGCCTCAGGCCTTTGGTCAGAATCAGAAAAGTGCCTACACATCAACCTGCTAGAATTGAAGGCCGTCTTTCTGGCTCTTCAGCAGTTCCAACGGTCCCTGGCGGGTCACTCCGTGGTGGTGATGAGCGACAACACCACGGTAGTGGCTTAAATCAACAAGCAGGGAGGCACTTTTTCGCAGCAGCTATCCCATCTTGCAGTAGAGACTCTGAGGTGGACCGAAATCCACTCGATAACACTATCAGCTCGCTTCATTCCAGGCAAGAGGAATGTGCTCGCCGACAGTCTGAGCAGGGCCTCGCAGATAGTGATTACCGAGTGGTCTTTGGATCCTCAGATAGCCAGCAAAGTCCTGACTTTGTGGGGTTCCCCGACAGTGGGTCTGGCCAAACGCCTGTTCCTGTGGCTGCGGTAGCGGAAGGCTCTGACTCCTCCTCCAAACATACTTCGAGGGAGGAGCTTAGTCCCACGGTTTCTCCTTCTGGTGATACTCCCTCTCGGGGGAGTTCACTTATAGAGACTCCTCTTTGGAGGCCCATTGATGGTCAGCCTGCTGATCCCACGGCCCCTCGTGGGCGTATAAGGCGGAAGGCTCGTCCTCCCCTTCGCCGTAGAGTCCTTCCTTCCCCCTTCAAAGGGGTTAAGAGGCTCCCCTTCAGCTCATCGTCACCACAGTCCTCTGCCGAGGAGATGACTCGCCGTTCTCCTGTCCTGCCAGCTACCAACCTAGACCTCTCCGGGGATCGTTCGCGATCCCCTTCGGAGGATGGTCGTCCTTCGGGACAAGGTGACCTGTCGCCCAGACCTTCTACATTTAAAGCTGCTGATGTGCTTTACGCGCCACCTGAGACTGCCTCTGCGCAATCTCCAGGCCCTTCGGGGCTACAGGGACTTGAGCGCGAAACTGCGCCTCTCGCCCCTAAGCGCAAGGCACGGCCTGCGCTCCCGCCTGCTGTTGGTCCTGTTGATCCTGACATAGCGCCTCGGCGCTCACCCTTAGGCGTTCGCGCCGCTGTTCCTGTCACGCGCCAGGGTTCCCCTGCGCGCCCACGCCCTTCGGCGCCCCGTCGCCCTCCAGCAGTTCCTGAAGTAGCGTGCAAGCGCCCAACTGCGCAGACGCGCCCTGCTCCTGATATAGCGCCGCCGCGCTCACCTGCGCACACGCGGCCAGTTCCTGATATGGCGCCTACGTGTCCACCGGTGCCCCAGCGGCCACCTGCGCCCACGCGCCCTCCAACGCCTCGGCGCCCCCCAGTTCCTGTTTCATCGCGCGCGGTCCAGGAGGTTCCTGAGTTGGCGCACAGGCGCCCTCAGGTTCCTGCGGACTCGTCGCGCCCTTTGGGGGATAAGCGCGACACGCGCCCAAGCTCGGTTCCAGTTCCAGCGCTCACGCGCACACCAACGCACTCGCGCGTCGCTTTGGACCCATCGCGCCCACCTTGGGAGATTCGCGATACGCGTCCGCGTGCAGTTCCTGCACCAGCGCCCACGCGCTCACCAACGCGACCACGCGTCGCGGCAGCTCAGTACGTCGCCCCAGAGGTTTCCAAGTCAGCGCACAAGCGCTCATGGCCGCCTCTGGGACCGCACGAGCTTGCTACAGATATGATCGCGCACGACGCTCCAGTATCGCGTCCTGTTCCTGCTACGCGCCCCGTTCCTGTATTTAAGACAACTAACGTTGCCCAACGAACTCCAGAGCGCCCTCACGCGTCTCGCCCCGCGCGGCCTCCGCAGCAGCGCTCCCCGGTGCGACCACATCCTGATGTGCGCCATGTGCGCCCACGATCGCCAGCGCGACTAGCGCGCCCACAGGCGAGTGTGCCGGTCCTACCAGACCGACGCCAACCCCCTCGCCCCCAGGCCGCTCGCGACCCTGCTCCAGCGCTAACGCGCCCTCAGCCGGTTCTTCCGGACACGCGCTCAGGCGCCCCCGTTATCTCGCGTCCTTCGGGGCCGCGCCAGGTCGCTGCGCGCCCGCGCCTTTGGCCTCCTCCTGTTCCAGCTCCTGATCGCCGCACGCCTACACCATCGCCTATGTTCTCTCGCGACCATGTTCCCGCTCCAGCTGCTGCGCAACCCCGCGCCCACGCGACCGCGCTTTTGATCATCCACCTGTGCGCCATCGCGCCCGCCCCCGCCCACGCGGGTGCGCGCGCGATTTTCCAGCATCGCGCCTTCCATTCACGCGCGACCCTGATCTGGGCCCGATACACGAGCCCCAGCGTGATCGCCGTCAGGTGGACCCTTCCTTGTCGCGCTCCCCTCCCCGCAAGCGCAGACCAGCGCGCTGGCCAGAGGGGGAGCGCTCCCCGGACAGGTCTAGGATTCTTCTCTTTCAGCCCTGCAGGCGAACCCTCGTTTGCCGACTCCTCCTAGGGATCCCTCGATCCCCTTCCCTCCAGAGGGAGTGTCCGACAGCGCGGCTGTCAGACAGCAGCCCTGGTTAGGCACCCTACTCAGAGCTCTTGTGCAGGTGATTAAGCCAGCCCTCTCTGATTCGGGTTGCGAACCAGCAGCAGCTTCCTCCCCCCTGAAGAGGAAGAGAGGAGTCTCTCCTGTGGATCGTCCTCCGAGGCCTATCCTGTCCGCGCGCAGATCCTTACGTAAGGCTCCTACTCCCCCTCAGATCTTCTCGCCCTCCCCTGCGGAGGAGGATTACCCCTCCTCAGGAGAGTCGGACGAGCAGGAATACTCCCTCATCGCACCAATGAAGGAGGTTCCTCCTCTTCCCGAGAGGTCTCCTCGTCCTGAGGTGGAGAAGGACCTGCCCCTTCGCTTCTCGAGGGAGCCTAAGGACTCTAAGACGATTCCCAAATTGTCAGCTAGGATCAGGCAGGAACAGTCTAGAGCCGTCGAGGATGCCCACGTGTCCCCCCAGGAAGAGCCCCTGGGGACCGGAGACTTCGCTGCAAGTCCTTCAGGAGGAGAGCACCAGGAGTCAGAACATGCGTTCTGGCAAGTCCTGACCCTCATGAGGAACCTTAATGGGATCCCAGACCCTGAGGTCCCACCTCGTGAAGGGAAGAACATGGTTCTGGACCGCGTCTATGGCACTCAGAAACCCTCTAGGGCCAGTGCAGCTTTGCTTTGGTCCCAAGGGATGAAGAGTGCCAGGGACAAGATCGAGTGCCAGCTCACTGAGCTTGCCTCCTCCAGCAGATCGAGTGCCGGTAATAAGCTCCTCCCGCCTCCTCGAGTCCATCAGAGGAGGTACTTTGAGATCCTCGAGGAGTCTTCGCTGAGTCTTCCCTTGCATCACTCCGTGGAAGAACTCACAGGGGGAGTCCCTCTAGAGAGACTCTCCAACTGGCACGTGCCCTTCTCAGCCACTGAGATCCAGAGCCAGGAGAAGGTCATCAAGTGCGCCATGCAGGCGACTTCATGGCTCGACATCTGGCTGGGGTCTCTGGGCATCCTGGTGCGGTCCGAGGACCTCTCCAAAGAAAGCACAAGGAAGGCGCTGGAAACCTTTCTCCTCTCGGGCACACGGACCATTGAGTTCCTGTCCCACCAAGTCTCGAGCTTGTGGGCCAACACGATCCTCAAGCGCCGGGACGCTGTGGCCGAGAGGTTCCACCATAAGGTACCCAGTGCGGAGTCTAGCAGGCTCAGACACTGCTCGGTAAGAGCCTGTTCGAGCCTAAGAACATGGAGCTCACTGCCGAGAGGTGGAGGAAATCCAACCAGAATTCCCTCATCCATAGGGCCCTGACATCGAGGCCCTACAAGCCTCCTGCAGCCCAGCAGCCCCGTCCTGCCAAGGACACAAAGAAGACGACCGTCGCAGCGAAGCTCAAGGTGTCTAAGCCCTTTCCTGCCAAGAGCAGGAGGGGCAAGAAGTCCTCCAGGGGAGACAGAAACCCTAGAGGTACCAGCCGAGGCCGGAAGCGCTAGGGTTGGCAATCCCCCTGCATGTCCACCAGTGGGGGGATGCCTTCAGAGTTGCGCAACAAGGTGGCAGCAACTCGGGGCGGATGCCTGGACGATCTCCGTGATCTCTCTAGGGTATCGCGTCCCGTTCACAGCCTCTCTACCTCCCCTGACAGCGAATTCAGTGTCGTTGAACTCTTTTACCATGGGATCAGCAAAAGGGCAGGCCCTCCGGGCCGAAGTCCAGACCATGTTGGAGAAGGACGCTCTCCAGGAGGTCGTGGATGGGTCCCCAGGCTTCTACAGTCGACTCTTTCTTGTGAGAAAGGCGTCTGGAGGCTGGAGACCAGTTATCGACCTCTCGACCCTGAACGGGTTTGTCAAGCAGACTCCGTTCAGCATGGAGATGGCAGACACGGTTAGGCTTGCAGTGAGACCACGAGACTTCATGTGCACACTGGATCTGAAGGACGCGTACTTCCAGATCCCAATCCATCCGTCTTCAAGGAAGTACCTGAGATTTTGCCTAGACAACAAGATCTACCAGTTCAAGGTGCTGTGTTACGGTCTCTCCACAGCTCCTCAGGTGCTCACCAGAGTCTTCACCATCATCTCTTCATGGGCTCACAGGATCGGCATCCGTCTCCTTCGTTATCTGGACGACTGGCTGATCCTGGCAGACTTGGAGGCGACCCTTCTTCGCCACCGTGACAGGCTCCTCGAAGTTTGCCAAGATCAGGGGATCGTGGTAAACCTCGAAGTCCTCCTCTCTGCAGCTCTCTCAGAAACTGGTATATCTAGGCATGGTCATAGACACCAATCTCCACAAAGCCTTCCCTTCAGACGAAAGGATAGCAAGGCTGAGGAAGGTTGCGAAACCTTTCCTCAATCGAGAGGAACTCCCAGCCCAATCGTGGCTTCGTCTCCTCGGTCACCTCTCCTCCCTGACCCGTCTCGTTCCCAACAGCCGCCTCAGAATGAGATCCCTCCAGTGGCGACTCAAGTCTCGGTGGAGTCAAGGACTCGACTCCCCGGACATCCTGATCCCCATGGGATCTGCGGAATGAGCGGACCTCGGGTGGTGGGTGGCAGACGAGAACCTACGAAAGGGAGTGGATCTTCTCGGCCCTTCCCCGGATTTGATGCTGTTTTCGGACGCATCAAACAAAGGGTGGGGGGCCCACGTTCTGAACCACAGGACCTCAGGCCTGTGGTCAGAATCAGAAAAGTACCTTCACATAAACCTGCTAGAGATGAAGGCTGTATTCCTGGCTCTTCAGAAGTTCCACCAAGTCCTGGCGGGCCACTCGGTGGTGGTGATGAGCGACAACACCACGGTCGTGGCTTATATCAACAAGCAGGGAGGTACCTTTTCGGAACAGCTATCCCATCTTGCGGTAGAGATCCTGAGATTGTCCGAAGTCCACTCGATCTCACTAGCGGGTCGCTTCATTCCAGGCAAGAGGAATGTGCTCGCCGACAGTCTGAGCAGAGCGACACAGATAATGAGTACCTAGTGGTCTTTGGATACTCAGATAGCCAACAAAGTCCTGACTTTGTGGGGTTCCCCGACAGTGGACCTGTTCGCTACGGCATTGAACACCAAGCTTCCGCTGTACTGCTCCCCAGTCCTGGACCCCAAGGGCTCTGGCAAGATGCCTTCCAACAACGGTGGGACAACGTCGACGTGTGCGCCTTTCCCCCGTTCTGTCTGATGAGGAGGGTACTCAACAAGACCAGAACATCGGTCAATCTCTCGATGACCTTGATAGCTCCGCTATGGCATCACGCAGAGTGGTTCCTGGACCTCCTGCAGCTCCTCACGGAGATCCCGAGGGAGCTCCCTCCACGTCGCGAGCTACTTAAACAACCACACTACAACATCTACCACAAAGCCGTAGCTTCGCTTCGGCTTCACGCCTGGAGACTATCCCGCATCTCCTCACAGAGAGAGGATTTTCGCAACAAGTTTCAGAAAGGATGTCTGGCCACCTGCGCAGCTCATCCGCAGGAGTCTACCAGGCGAAGTGGCGAGTTTTCTGTGGTTGGTGCCGTGAAAGGGGTATCTCTCCCCTCGATGCCACTTTACCAGCAATAGCGAAGTTCCTTGTGCATCTGCGGGAAGAAATGCGCCTTTCAGTCTCGGCAGTGAAAGGCTATCGCTCAACCTTAAGTCTTGCATTCATGCTCAAAGGAATGGACATTCCCTCCTCGCTGGAACTGTCTCTTCTCATACGGAGTTATGAACTTACCTGCCCTCAGTCGGAAGTGAGACCTCCTCCTTGGAACGTGGTTTGAGTTCTCAGGTCTCTTAGGAGACCTCCCTACGAACCATTACGCCAGGCTTCTGATCGCCACCTTACCTGGAAGACTGTGTTTCTGCTAGCTTTGGCCTCGGCCAAGCGAATCAGCGAACTTCATGGTCTCTCCTACAACGTCGCCCATTCAAGGGGATGGGGGGAGGTAACTTTCAGCTTCGTCCCTGAGTTTGTGGCTAAGACTCAGAACCCGGGAGTGCCGGACCCTAGGTTCGACTCCTTCCAGGTTTCGAGTCTTCATTCTGTAACAGATGACCCAGACCATCTCCTACTGTGCCCAGTCAGGAGTCTGAGGTTGTATCTTAAAAGAACAGCTGCAGTCCGCCCCCAGGTGCGAGCTTTGTTCATGAGCACCGGGGAAACGAAGAGGAGGGTCACCAGGAATAACATCTCAGCCTGGATTCGCAAGGTAATCCATCTGGGCGCATGACGTCAGGGGCGTGGCTACGTCCCTAGCCTTCAAGAAGAACTTTTCAGTGACGCAGGTCCTGCAAGCTGGGGTGTAGAAGCGTCAGACCACCTTCACGGCCCACTACCTGCAAGACGTGACACACAGGAGGCTCGATACGTTCTCTATCGGCCCTGTGGTGGCTGCACAACAGCTGGTCTAACCTCAGGCTCCTAATTGGACCAGTAGCAGAGGGTTGAGGGCATTGTTACCCGGTTTTAGTCTGTGTGAATGAAAAGATTTGTCTGGCCCTTTTCTTTTCTTCATACTCTCCTCCCTTGGAGAGAAACAGCATCCTGGGTCCTTTGCACAGCTGACCTCGAACCTCTGCAGGTAAGCCATGCTCCTTTGTGTTCCTGGTATTAAGTTGTAATACTGTCATGTCTCCATACCCTAACGAGGTGGTATTGGGAAAGTCCTAGCCTAGATTTCCATCTGAAGAGCTCCAGGTCAACTTCCTAGGACAAGTCACTGCTCACCTTCACACACAACTTACGTAGGCCGCAGCAGTCTCACAACTGCCTGCGAGGTGCAGGGGCCCCTCGACCCTTGAGTTCCTTTATAAACTCGGGTTCGCGGCCCCCGGGCAAGCCAAAGCCAGTATGGCAGGGGACTTACCTCCCTTCCTAAGGGTTAAGTCACCCCATGTAAATAGCGTGGTTTGTATTTCAGTTTCGGAACAAATGACAAATTCGTAGATAATTTGTATTTTTCCTAACTATACAAACCTTAGCTATTTACAGTTATGTGCCCGCCAGCCCTGTCCCCCAAGATAAGTCCTACCTCTAAGTTAAGTGAGCTATTCACCGGTGTGTGTGAGGGGGGAGGGGTAGCTAGCTACCCCTCCCTACCCCCCCTCGCTAACTAGCGGTGGGGTAGGAAACCCTCGTTAAAACTTTATGGCTCGTCATTCAGCTACGCTGAAGTAATTACCCCATGTAAATAGCTAAGGTTTGTACAGTATAGTTAGGAAAAATACAAATTATCTACGAATTTGTCATATTAATCTGTTTCTCCGCTGTTTCTCCTTCCCTACGGGGAACTTGGTCTATCAGCGTAGGGGACATGGGAGTTTAGTTTAACTGCGGTCTCTCTCTCTCTCCTTGAGGTCGTTCACCCTTTTATTTCTACTACGTATTATGGTAGCTTCCTTCCCGTTGCGAGTTGAGTTGCTACTCCGTTTATTTTGTCTCAATTATTTTTAATTAAATCTAATTGTATTTGTTAACTTTTCAGCTTCTGTGTAGAACGCTTCCCTTCGGGGTTCATTCGTTCTTACTATTAGTGAACATTCTTTGATGAATTACATAATTATAATAGTTATAATTCTGTTTAGTTACTGTTCTCTGCCTTCCCCCACTTCCCGTGAGTGTCAGTGGGGGAGGAGGGCGCATTCCTGGTGCGTAATTCTTATGTTCTTTTCCCTCAGGGGTTCCTCTTCGGAGTTCCCTCGGGGGAATAAATGTTAACTAATTATTTTATTTTCACAGTTAACTATCTAGTTTTTTGTTTGCCTAATGTGCCAACGAAGCAGAGCCCTCCTGTTGGGGCCTGGGGAGTCTGCTGTTGCCGCCTCCTCTACGACTTCGTCATGGGCGTGTACCCTTCTCCTAGAAGTTCTCCCGTGACAACTGTCAGCTTCTTAGTTCATTTAGAATGCTCAGGAGGTTCGCCTCCATGGGTGGGTAACTTCCCTTCC
Organism: Palaemon carinicauda; assembly: GCF_036898095.1. Taxonomy (NCBI): domain Eukaryota; kingdom Metazoa; phylum Arthropoda; class Malacostraca; order Decapoda; family Palaemonidae; genus Palaemon; species Palaemon carinicauda. The sequence goes on along the minus strand of NC_090764.1, from coordinate 49,997,627 downwards.
GAGGGAGGTTCCCTTCCTAGGTATGAGTTTTTTCCCCTGAAAGGGGGGGGGGGGACTTCTCTTACCTTAATAATTTTTGGTCCTCGGGCGGTTATGCTCTTGGTGCTGAGCGACCGCTTTTGTAACTATGCTCAAGGGGCTGAGCGGTTGCAAGGCCGGACCATGGAATTCGTGCGACTATGCTCTTGGTGCTGAGCGGTCGCACTTGCAGCTACGCTCAAGGGGCTGAGCAGCTGCAGGAGCTCCTCTTCGGAGGGTTGCTTTGTATGGTCAGCTTGCTGATCCAACGTTCCTAAGGGGCGCCTTCATCAGTTCTTCCTGTCTCTTCTACGAAGTGTTCACCTCTCTCGTTCGCGAGAGAGGACACTCAGAGACTCCTCTTCGGAGGACTCCCCTGCTGATGTTGCTGAAGGCTCAGTTCCCCCCTCTGAAAATCCTTCGAGGGGGCAGCTGAGTCCAACGGTCTCTCCTGCGAGTGTCTCTCCCCCTTGGGGGAGTTCTCTGCAGAGACTCCTCTTCGGAGGACTGACGATGGTGCTCCTGTCCGAGGTCGTCTTCATCTCAGCCGCAGAGGATCCTCCTCGACGAGAACAGACCGTTGCAGCTGCCTCGCTAGTCCTGTCGGCAGTTCGACACCTGCCAGATCTTCTTGTCTTCCTTCTCCGTTCCTGGACGCAGAAGCGCAGTGGGCGCCACTCCACCCCGTTTTCCAACGGGCACCGGTCCCTTCGGGGCAAAGGGCTTATCTCACAATGTGAGTAAGTCCCTTTAGTGCCAGGTTTTTACCTGTGCAACCTCGTTCTCCTGCGCGCTCGCGCTCAGTAGTTCGCAAAAGCTCTCCTGCTGTGGACCAGACTTCTGCTGAATCAACACTCCAGCGACCTCCTGTAGCTGAGTCTCGCCGTAGATCTCCTGATCGCCAGCTCTTCTGAGACCTTCTGTGCGGCTACGCACCATGTGCACCAACGGTGTCCTGAACGCCCACGATCGCCTGCTCGCCGGCGCACATCTGATCACCCTTTTCTGATGTGCGCAATGCGCGCCGACGTTCGCCCTCGCGCTCACGATCTCCGGATCTGGGCGCAGGCAGGGAGATTATTTCTTCTCTGAACTCCACGTTCACCTGCTCGCCAGCGCGCATCTGCGCCCCCTTTCCTGATGTGCGCAATACGCGCCAACGTTTGCCCACGCGCCCACGATCTTTGGATCTGGGCTTAGGCAAGGAGTTTATTCCTTCGCCTCCTCGCCGACGATCTCTCTGGTTCTGCACCCTCGCTGATATCGTCTGGCCATGCAACTACGCGCCTACGATCTCCTGGTTCCTGCCTCGTTGCACGCATTTCAAGAAGTTCCTACGCTAGCGCACAGGCGCTCACAGGTTCTTCTGGACTCGCAGCGCCCTTCTGGAGTTTCGCGCCAAGCGTGCCCATGTGCGGTTCCAGTTCCAGCGCGCCAACGCGCCAGCTCTCTTCCACTTCACACCACGCCGCCCAGGAGACACCTAAGCTAGCGCACAGGCGCTCACAGGCACCCCTGGGCTTTCCTTACGCGCCAGCGATCTCCTACGCGCCCGCGCGATTCTTCGCCTGCGCGCAAGCGTTTTCAACTCGCCAACGCTTCAATTGTCGTAGGTTTCTTACGCGCCCACGCATTAACTCGCGCCACCGCTCGCCAACGCGCCATCGCTTGCCAATGCGCCTTCACCCGCCTACGAGCCATCGCTTGCCAATACGCCTTCACCCGCCTACGAGCCATCGCTCGCTTACGCGCCATCGGTCTCCCGGTCGCCTGCGCTCGCCCTTACGACCGCGCGCCCGCGTGCCCGCATGCGAACCAACGGTTTTCCATCACGCGAGCGCCAGCGCGATTCCTGCCAGCGAGCCATCGCTCGCCAAAACGCGCCATCACTCGCCATCACTCGCCAACGCGCCATCGCTCGCCTATGCGCCATCGGTCTCCCGACCGCCAGCGCTCGCCCTTACAACCACGCTCGCCCTCACCTGCGCGCCCACACACACCTTCGCCTGCGCGCCCGCGCGCGGGCGCACCCATGTTCACCCCCGCACAAACCAACGATTTACCATCGTGCGAGCGCCAGGTCGATTTCGACCGCGATTCTCGTCTGGTTTTCGCAACACGGTCATCCTGGCGAGTCTTCTGGACGCCTACTTCCAGATCACGATCTTCACCCCGTAAACACAGAGCATGGCACGTGCAAGAGCAAGAAGAATCTTCAGAGAGGTCTGGGCAACATTCTTCAGTCGACTCTTTCTTGTAAGAAAGCGTCTGAAGGCTGGAGACCTGTCTCGACCTCTCAGCCCTGAACAAGTTTGTTGAACAAACTTTGTTCAGCGTGGGACAGCAGAGTCAATCAGGCTTGTAGTGAGAACACAAGACTTCATGTGCACACTGGATCTGAAGGACGGGTACTTCCAGATCCAAATCCATCCATCTTACAGGAAGTACTTGAAATTCAGCCTAGACAACAAGATATACCAGTTTAAGGTGCTGTGTTTCGATCTCTCCACAGCACCGCAGGTGTCCACCAGAATGTTCACCCTGTTATCTTCATGGCCACACAGGAGCGGCATCCGTCTCCTTCGCTTTCTGGATGACTGGCTAACCCAGGCAGTCTCGGAATCGACCTTTCCTCAACACCGAGACAAGCTTCTGGGACTTTGCCAAGAGCTAGGGATCATGGTAATTCTCGAGAAGTCTTCTCTGCTTCCATCTCAACAACTGGGATATCTAGGCATGATATTAGACTCCAATCTCCAAGCCTTCCCATCAGATGACAGGATAGCAAGGCTGAGGAGAGTCGCAGAACCTTTCCTCAGACGAGGAGAGCTTCCAGCCCAATCTTGGTTACGCCTCCTAGGTCACCTTTCCTCCTTGGCCAGGCTAGTTCCAACGGCCGCCTCAGGATGAGATCCCTGCATCGGCGGCCCAAGTCCCAGTGGAATCAAGACAACGATTCCCTGGACATTCTGGTCCCTTTGGGACCTGCGGAACGAATGGACCTGCAGTGGTAGTTGACCTACGGAAACCTTTGCAAGGGAATGGATCTTCTCGTTCTTCCCCCGCATTTGATGCTGTTCTCGGATTCGTCAAAACTGGGGGGGGGGGGGGGGGTGCCCACGTTCTGAATCAGGCCTATGGTCAGAACCAGAGGGGTACCTCCACATCAATCTGCTAGGAATGAAGGCCGTATTCTGGCCCTTCAACACTTCCAACAGACCCTGGCGAGTCACTCCGTGAACGACAACTCCACGGTAGTGGTTTTTTTTACAACAAGCAGGGAGGTACCTTTTCATAACAACTTTCTCATCTTGCAGTAGAGATACTGAGATGAACCGAAGTCCACTCAATACCCTATCGGCTCGCTTCATTCCGGACAAAGGAATGTGCTCTCCAACAGTCTGAGCAGGGCCTCACAGATAGAGAGTACCGAGTGGTCTTCAGCCCCCCCAGGTAGCCAACAAGTCCTGACCTTGTGGAGCTGTTTGCGACAGCCTTGAATTTCAAGCTGCCGCTGTACTACTCCCAGTCCCAGACCCCAAGGCATTCAGGCAAGATGCCTTCCTACACGGTGGGACAACATCGACGTCTACGTCTTCCCACCGTTCTGTCTGTTGAGAAGGGGCTCAACAAGACCAGACTATGGGTCAATCTGTCGATAACTCTGATAGCTCCACTGCAGCATCATGCAGAGTGGTTCCCGGAACTTCTGCATCTCCTGACGGAACTCCTGAGAGAGCTTCCCCCACGACACGAGCTACTCAAACAACCACACTGCAACATCTACCACATGCCGTAGCATTGTTTCGGCTTCACGCCTGGAGACCATCCAGCATCTCCTCACAGAGAGAGGCATTCCGCAACAAGTTGCGGAGTGGATGTCTCGACACCTGCGAAGCTCATCTGCAGGGGTCTACCAGGCAAAGTGAAGAGTCTTCTGTGGTTGGTGTCATGGGAGAGGTACCTCTCCCCTCGATGCCACTATTTCAGCAATAGCGGAGTTATTGTATATCGGCGCGAGGAAATGCGCCTTTCGCTCTCGGGGGTGGAAGCCTATCGCTCAGCCTTAAGCCTGGCCTTCAGGCTGAAAGGAATAGACATTTCCTCCTCGCTGGATCTTTCTTCGCTCATAAAAAACTACGAACTTACCTGCCCCCAGTCGGAAGTGAGATCTCCTCCATGGAACATGGTTCGGGCTCTTAGGGCTCTTAAGAGATCTCCTTGCGAACCATTACGCCAGGCTTCTGATCGTCACCTGTCTTGGAAAACGTTGCTCCTGCTCGCTCTGGCCTCGGCCAAGTGTGTCAGCGAACTTCTTGGTCTCTCATACGACGTCGCCCATTCAAGAGGATAGGTGGAGGTAACGTTCAGGTTCGTCCCTGTGTATTTGCGGGAAGAAATGCACCTTTCAGTCTCGGCAGTGAAAGGCTATCGCTCAGCCTTAAGTCTAGCCTTCAGGCTAAAAGGAATGGACATTTCTTCTTCGCTGGAACTTTTCCTACTCATACGAAGTTATGAACTTACCTGCCCTCAGTCGGAAGTGAGACCTCCTCCATGGAACGTGGTTCGAGTTCTCAGGTCTCTTAAGAGACCTCCCTATGAACCATTACGCCAGGCTTCAGATCGCCACCTAACTTGGAAGACGGTGTTCCTACTAGCTTTGGCTTCGGCCAAGCGTGTTGGCGAACTTCATGGTCTCTCGTATGACATAGCCCATTCAAGGGGATGGAGGGAGGTAACGTTCAGATTCGTCCCTGAGTTTATTGCCAAGACTCAGAATCCGGGAGTATTGGACCCTCGGTTCGACTCCTTCCGTGTTTCTAGTCTCCGTTCTGTAACAGATGACCCAGAACATCTTCTATGCCCAGTAAGGGATATTGTACTGTACCAGAATTTTAGCAAGGGGAATCACAGGAGGAAAAATGTACTTTTCAAGTTTTACGGAGGGGTTAAACTCAGAAATACTAATGATAAACTAAGTTTCAGAAGAAAGGCCAGTCAGGGAGTAAACACAAGGTAAGTTGAAGACAGGTCTAATGCAGGCTGGTCAGTAAGGATAAGAGTCCTAGGTTTAGTTAGGTGGGGAAGTTAGGTACGTAGTAACCGTGTGTTTGATTCCCTTTCAAAATAGTTCTTCAGTCATAACTTCTAGAATCCTAAAACATAAATGATTTGAAAAATACAGATTTGCTTCAATCAGTTTCCTCAATGTCATTCAAAGTACCTATCAATAAACAGTAATATTTCAATAGAGTCCCATTCCACAAAAGTATTGATTGGCCAATTCGTATTACAGATAAAGCAAAACGGTAGTGAATAGCCTATTTTTTTCCTCATCCACGCGCAGTAAGATCAAGGATACACTTCATCAAGTCAAAATCCTGCCAAAATCCAATACCCAATTGTAATACATTAAGAGAAACTACAGTGTTTCCATCGGAGCACATGAACCCTAAATATTATAAGGGAAATTTCTGAAGTTTGTGGAAGGGCGAGGAAATGACTTTCCTGGATTACGCTTATCAGGTATGACGATATTTTAGATGATGGATAAAGGCTGCTAACATGAGGGAGATGGCTGATTTAGAAGAATTTATAATACTAGAACAATATCTACGAGGAGTATTCGAATGTACTTGAGAGAGAGAGAGAGAGAGAGAGAGAGAGAGAGAGAGAGAGAGAGAGAGAGAGAGAGAGAGAGAGAGAGAGAGAGAGAGAGCCTTACCTTATTGCCTTATTTTTTGTTTGGGTTCCCCCAGGTCCCTCAGTGTGAGGCACCTCGTATATCCACCAGAGAGTTGCTAATGCATCTTCTGGTGTATTTTGCATCTTCCAGTCTTGGATGGTCTGGGATGCATCTTAGGTATTTATCGAGCTTATTTTTAAACACATCTACTCTCACTCCTGATATGTTTCTTAGATGAGCTGGCAGCACATTAAATAGTCGCTGCATTATCGATGCTGGTGCGTAGTGGATTAATGTCCTGTGCGCCTTTCTCAGTTTACCTGGAATATTTTTTGGCACTATTAATCTACCTCGGCTTGCTCTTTCTGATATTTTAAGCTCCATGAAGTTTTCAGTAATTCCTTCTATTTGCTTCCATGCTTGTATTATCATGTAGCGTTCTCTTCTCCTTTCTAGACTGTATAGTTTTAAAAATTGCAGTCTTTCCCAGTAGTCAAGGTCCTTAACTTCTGTCCTAGCAGTATAGGACCTTTGTACACTCTCTATTTGCGCAATATCATTTTGGTAGTGTGGGTACCATATCACATTGCAGTACTCGAGTGTACTACGCACATAAGTTTTGTAAAGCATAATCATGTGTTCAGCTTTTCTTGTTTTAAAGTGTCTGAATAACATTCCCATTTTTGCTTTACATTTAGCCAACAGTGTTGCTATTTGGTCGTTGCATAACATATTCCTATTTAAAATTACACCAAGGTCTTTGATTGCTTCCTTGTTTGTGATTGTCTCATTATTAGGTCCCTTGTATGCATACACCATTCCTTCTCTGTTTCCATAATTTATTGATTCGAATTTATCGGAGTTAAATACCATCCTATTTATCTCCGCCCATTCATATATTTTGTTTAGATCTCTTTGTAGTGAGTTCCTATCTTCATCACAAGTAATTTCTCTACTTATTCTTGTGTCATCGGCGAAACTTCTCACTACGGAGTTTTCAACATCACAGTCTATGTCTGAGATCATAATAACAAACAGCAGTGCAGCTAATACCGTACCTTGTGGCACACCCGATATTACCTGGGCTTCATCTGATTTCTCGTCATTTGCAACCACTATCTGTTTTCTGTTTTGCAGGAATTCTTTTACCCATTTTCCTATCTTTCCCACAATATTATGCTTTCTCATTTTTTTCTCCAATATGTTATGGTCTACCTTGTCAAAGGCTTTTGCAAAATCTAGATAGATCACATCTGTGTCTTTTTAATTTATCATATTTTTGTATATGTTTTCATAGTGTGCTATCAGTTGGGTCTGTGTACTTTTTCCAGGTACGAAACTGTGTTGACCCATATTAAACAAATTATTTTTGACCAAATGGTTCATTATTTTCTTTTTTATTACCCTCTCATACACTTTCATAATATGTGATGTTAGACTAACAGGTCTATAATTGCTTGCCTCTAGTCTTGATCCACTTTTGAAGATAGGGGTTATATAAGCTAATTTATGTTTAACATATATCTCGCTCATATCTACACTCTGTCTTAGCAGTATTGCAAGCGGCTTCGTGATAGTGTTTGCAGTTTTTTTTAACAAAATCGCTGGAACTCCATCTGGTCCGGCTGCCGATCCATTTTTAATTTCGTTTATAGCCATGACAATATCTGCTTCATTAATATCTATATCCGTTAGATATTCAACATTTTCTTCTCTCATTTCTGTTTCATTATTCTCATTCGGAATTCTTGGCGTGAACTCTTACTCTTATATTTTTCTGCTAATATGTTGCATATTTCCTTTTTTTCATTCGTTAGCCGTCCTTCAATTCTTAGAGGGCCTATTTCTATTCTCCCTTTATTCATCTTTTTTGCATAGGAGTAAAGTACTTTGGGGTTTCTTTTTATATTTTGAAGTGTCCTTTCTTCTAAGTCCCTTTTTTCATTTTCTTTCGACTGCATAATCTTTTGTTCTGCATTTTCTATCTTACATTTTATTTCCCTCATTTTCCACACATTTTTTTCTTTTGCAAGATTTTTCTTCCACTTTCTAATTTTCTGAAATAAGATCCTTCTGTCTCTTGGTATGCACGTCTTTTGTTTATTGTTTTTTTTTCGGTACATATTTTTCAACAATTTTCTCCAGTATTTTGTACAGTATGTCCGTATTTACCTGTATATTATCACTTATAAATACATTTTTCCATTCTATATTCAGTTCTTCATTTATTTCTGACCATTTTATAATCTTACTGTAAAAATTATATTTTCCATATCCTTCCCAAAGTTTTGTGCTTTTATTAATTCTGTGATCACTTGCTTTGGAATGAACTATCAATTCTATGACATTGTGGTCTGAAATTCCCGTGTTATACACTATTATTTCTTTAACATAATTCACCTCATTCACAAATACTAGATCTAAGACATTTTCCTTTCTTGTTGGAATGTGGTTTATTTGTTGCATATTATGTTCTAATAGCATATCTTGAAGCTTTTCAAATTGCCTCTTATCTTCTGCGCTACTATTACTCTCTTTTTTATATGTATACATACAACCACTTTCTTCTATCCGTTCTTTCCAATCCACGAAAGGAAAGTTAAAATCTCCGGATAGGAGTATATTCCAGTCTTTATGGTTTCTACATATATCATCTATTTTTTCTATTATTATGTCAAAGAAACTTGATAAAGCCCCTTCGCTGAGTGAAGATTATAATGTTATCAGTCGTAAATCTTCCTCGGGCATGAAGTTTCAACCGTCGGTCCGACCAAGTGTCAAGTATTTGCCGAACCATGGAAAACAGTTCAGTAATAACTATGTGAACGAGTTCAATAGTTAGAGCGGAAGTAGTACTGGTACTGTTCCTAAGCAAAATGCGACAGTACCACAGCACCAATTATCAAATCATCCTCCTTCAAGTATCGTGAAAGACGTGCAGAAGGTTGTTATTGTCTGTTTCAAGTGTGGCAAGAGAGGCCATATCAGTAAGGAATGTTGATCGAACCAACCGAAAGCAGTCGCCCAAGTGATTAAGGATAATTCAACTTCACAGGATGCGAAGACGAAGAAACAATCGGGAAAGGTCGAAGAGGAAAATAAACCAGCTAACGTTTACACGATGAACAGGACGAACCCAAACAGCATAGAGACCTTTAAACCACATATTTATGAAGGTATATTAGCAGCAATAGACGGTAGTGAGCGAACCCCGGTCAAGATATTGCGCGACACAGGTTGTGACCATAGTGTGGTGATATGAGGAGTGCACTCGTTGGTGGAACAGTCTCTCACAGGAGACTCGGTTATTTTGAAGGGAGTAGGAGGTGGAGAGGTTACCCCTATTTGCCGTTTGAAACTGTCATGTGAGTTGGGGACAGGTAATTTTGATTTTGCGGTAAAGGATTTATTGGCTGTCGAAGGAGTAGACGTCCTGCTGGGTAATGAGGTTGGTGGAGAGACGTTTGTGCCTTGTCCCATTATAACGAGAAACCATTGAAGTATAGTCCTACGACTGAACTCGGAAAGGACTACCCGTATCTGTTTCCTAGTTATGTGATGACTAGAAGTATGACGAAGAAAGTGGCTGGTGAAAAAGAAAAAGAAATCGAAGGAGCGATGAACTTGGTGGATTTGTTTTCCAAAGCAAAGGATTCCCTTGACGGTACGCAAGAAGAGAACTCCCAAGTATGCCCGAGTGAAGAGGAACGACAGGCGAGTGGACAAGAGGACAAAGAAGAAATGGACCTGGATGAAATAGAAAACTCAGCGTTAGGAGTATGACAAGTAAGTAGGAAAAGGCTGAAAGGATTGCGACGAAAGGATGCAACGTTAAGAGAGTTATTGTACCCTGTGGTGGATGAGATGGAGCACAGCAGTCTCCGACCTGTTATCTTAAGGATGGGTTGCTTGTGAGGAAGTATAGACCCGCCGATATCCCTGGGAATACCTAATGGGGGATATATCGTCAGATATTAATTCTCGCACTGTTGAGAAGACAGGTGATCGCCGTAGGACAAGAGAAGGAACTTATGGGAATAAGGAGGACGACAGAGAAGATTAAGGAACTTTTTTTCTGTCCTGGCATACATAAGGATGTGAGCCAGGTTTGCCATGTATGTCACGTTTGTCAGACGGCTGAAAAGCCCGAGTGCATCAAGGAAGCTTCCTTACGCCCGATGGAAGTATAAGAAGAACTCTTCAGCAGAGGACCGAAGAAAATATTGGCAGGAAAAGGGAAAGATCGAGAGGAAACAGAAGGGGAAAATGTCAAGGATTTGAGGAAAAGGATCGGCGAGTAAGGAAATTTTCCTTAGAAGGCATGAAAACGAGTCGAGGATGGACGAAGAAAAGGTTTGGCAAGAAGAGTACGAACAGAAAGTTTGAGGTAGGACAACAGGTGTGTGTCTACTCACCGGAAAGGAGATTCCCTCTCGCCAACGAGCTCCAAGAACCATTCCGGATTTTGGAGGAGATTAGTGACCGGCCCTATGTTATCGAGATACCAGGAAATAGGAAAAATCTGAGGAAGGCCTTATCAACTTCGAAACCGATACTTTAAGCACCGGATTTCAACGAGAAATTCCTTATCCAATTAGATGCGTCGTATAATGGGATTGGAGCTGTCTTATTGCAAAAAGATAAGGAAGGAATTCTTCACCCTTTTTGTTTTATGTTGTCAAAGCTGAAGAAGAAGCAACGAGTCGACTCGACAGTTGAAATGGAACTGCTGGCGCTGATCGCAGTGATAAACAAGTTTTTAGTCTATGTGAATTGACCACAAAATGAAAAGATTACAGTGAATTCAGATCATAATTCTTTAACTTTTGTTGATAAGATGAAAAATAATAATCAAAGGTTAACTAGGTGGTCATTATGTTTGTAACCGTATTGTATTAATGTAAAGCATATGTCAGGTAAAGATGACATGGTTGCAGATTATTTATCTCGGGCTGAATCGTTGGATTCAGGCCCGGAATAAATAATCTCTTTTGGGGGGAGCTATCTTTCAAAGCTGGTCTTGTGAAGAGTAAATAAGTTAATCAGGTATTTTATTTATGTTTTCATATGTGCATTGAAGAGGTGAATAGCCAGCTCTCAAGATGAGTTCCTCTCATGTAGGTATAAGATTGTTATGTGAATTACGTAAGATTTTCATCATTAATTTCATTGTATTTTTCATTCAAGTCAGTATTTGTAAATTTACTTTATTTTTAAGAATGAACTTTTTAGTTCACGTATTTTTGTTACGAAGTCTTACGTAATCTGTTTAAGAGTGTTATATGATCCATACGAGATATGATCAAGGGCTTATGTAAATGTTTTTATATTTTTATGAGGTATTGGGCCATGTTTGTGAGAAAATACACAATTCTTATGCGTGCCATGTGTTTTGAAAGGTTCTCGAGAACCCTAGTGTTAGATATGATCTTTTTATTTCTGGTGACAAAGGTAGGGGGAAGTTAGCTGAGAGAGAGAGAGATGTCTCGCGTTGCGTCGGTACACTTCCGAGAGAGCAATCGTTGGCAATCCTTAAGCCCTTAGGACAACCCCCAAGCTTCCAGATTTCGGTCCTAGAATCTTCTGGAAGTACTAAATTCATATATAAGCGCCCCCCCCCCTGGGATGCGTGGGGCAGAAGAGAAACAGCCGTCCTGTGAAAGAGCCAAAGTGCCCCCCCCCCCCCTCTCTCTCCAAGAGCCTTTAGTGTGTCCTCTTCAAAGTGATTCTGTGCCCCAACATAAAATGTGTGTTGAAACGATGCGAAAGACGAAAAATTTAATTTTGAATTTATTGTGTTGTGGTGAGTGTTGGTATTGTGTAAACTTTTGTAAGTGGCCCTGCGCTAGTAAATACGTGAAGACAGTAAGTTTATCAGTTACTTTATGTAAGTTCTTCAAGAATTTAACCTTTAGAGTATAATTATTTCTTTTGTCTTTGTCTTTGATTTTTTAAGTAGTAGATCTCAAAGAGTAGTTGTTGATGGGCACCATAGTGAGTATAGGAATGTGATATCCGGTGTTCCACAGGGTAGTGTTCTTGGCCCATTACTTTTCATACTATATACACATGACATGTGGTTTGGCCTAGAAAATAAGCTTGTTGCATATGCAGATGATGCTACTCTCTTTGCATCAATTCCATCCCCTGAATGTAGACCTGGGGTTGGTGAATCCCTTAATAGAGATCTAGCTAAAATTAGTGCATGGTGCAAGTTATGGGGTATGAAGTTGAATCCTAACAAAACTCAAAGTATGATTGTAAGTAGGTCAAGGACGGTGGCTCCTCAACA